>NC_139625.1:90846330-90886330 GCF_964638095.1 Poromitra crassiceps | reverse complement strand
TTAGGCCCAGAGAGAGCATATAAAGGTTAAACAGGACAGGACCTAAAATTGATCCTTGGGGTACCCCACATGTCATTTTGGTTTGGTCAGATGTGTAGTTGCCAATGGAGACAAAGTAGTTCCTGTCTTGCAGATAAGATCTGAACCACTCTAGGACCGTGCCGGAAAGCCCGACCCAGTTTTCCAGTCTGTCCAATAGAATTTCGTGGTCAACCGTATCAAAGGCAGCGCTGAGGTCTAGTAACATTAAGATTGAGATTTTACCTGAATCAGTGTTCATTCGGATGTCATTTATAACTCTGATAAGCGCAGTTTCGGTGCTATGATGGGGTCGGAAGCCTGATTGGAAGGGATCTAGGAGATCATTGGAGGATAGAAAGGTATTGAGTTGTTGGTAGACAGTTTTTTCGAGTATTTTGCTAATAAAGGGAAGATTTGATATTGGTCTGTAATTGCTGATTATAGAGGGGTCGAGGCTACGCTTCTTTAGCAAGGGCTTAACAACTGCAGTTTTTAGAGATTTTGGAAAAATGCCTGTAAGAAGAGAGGTATTAATTATCTTCAGTATGTCGGTCGCCAGGCAACTGTAGACATTTTTTAGAAAGCTTGTTGGCAGGGTGTCTAGGCAACACGATGAGGATTTAAGGCCTCGTATCATTTCTTCTAGTTTCTTGTGGTCAATGACATTGAACTGAGTCATGTTAATTAAGCGCCTATTCTGTGGGTGCGGCGGAGCCACATTTGTTCTTGATGTGGAAATAGTTAGTCTGATATTTATAATTTTATCCCTAAAGAAGGTCGCAAATTCATTGCATTTGACATTGGATAGAAGATCAGGGGCAATTTGTGGGGGGGGGTTTGTCAGCCTGTCAACAGTGGCAAAAAGAGTGCGAGCGTCATTGGTGTTTTTGCTGATAATGTCGGAGAAGAAGAATTTTCTGGAATTTTTTAGTTCCTGGTTGTAGGAGTGAAGACTATTTTTATAGATGTCATAATCGATGTGAAGTTTAGTTTTCCGCCATTTGCGCTCTGCTTTCCTACAATCTCTTTTTTTGTTATTTACAGAGGGAGCGTTTCTCCATGGTGCTTTTTTCTTACCGGAGATTAGTTTAGATCTAATGGGAGCTACAGCATCAATAGCCTTTAGGGTTTTAGAATTGAAGTTATCTAGGAGATCATTGACAGAGGCTGAGGAGAGGGAAGGGGCCAGCGAGAAAGCCTCCATGAACCGTGTGCTAGTGCTCTCGTTGATGTGACGCTTTTTGATGGTTTTTGACCGAGTAAGAGCGATAGGGGTGACCTTGAGTTCAAGAAAGATACAGAGATGGTCGGACAGAGCAACATCACTAGCTGAAAGAAACGATGACTCAAAGCCCTTGGTGATAAATAAGTCTAGGGTATGGCCTCGATTGTGAGTGGGCCCAGAGACATGTTGTAACAGGTCAAAAGTGTCAAGGAGGTTATTCAATTCTTTGGCATTATTATCATTGGGATTGTCAATATGAATATTAAAATCTCCTGCAATAGTTAAACAGTCGTGTTCTATGGAGATTATAGAAAGGAGTTCTGAAAATTCATCAAAAAAACTACTAGAGTACTTAGGTGGTCTGTATATAATCAGTAGTAAAATAGAGGGAGAGCACTTCAGAACAGCGGCCAGATATTCAAACGATGAAAAGTCGCCAAACGATACCTGCTTACATTGAAAAACATCAGAGAAAATAATAGCTACTCCTCCCCCCTTCTTACCGACTCTGGGGGCGTCAATGTAGTTAAAATTAGGTGGGGCTGACTCATTAAGAACATATTCCCTGTTGTTTAGATCAAGCCAGGTCTCTGTGAGGAACATGAGGTCCAGTTTATGACTCGTAATCAGATCATTTATTAGAAGCGACTTGCTTACAAGTGACCTAATATTTAGCAGTGCAGCCTTGATACTTGCGTTGCTGGGTTGATTTTGTAAATGCTTTTCAGAGTGTCCCTGGAGAACAGATACTAGGCTTGGTCCTGGAACAGGACGTGCTGAGAGATAATCTTTGTTTGTTCTGTAGCTAATCAGGGTGGGGATAGCTAGACATTTGATCGTTTCATGATGCTCTGTGACCTTGTTTTTGGGGCCGGAAATAATTTTTTCAGTTTTCCCCTTTGGGGCGGGCAGGGAGATTGAGAGAAAGGTGAGCGGGTGGGAGGGGGAGGTGGTTTTGAGGGTGGGGGGTCGGAACGAGGAGGTCTTGGGGGTGGGGAGGAGCGAGGGGGTCTTTGGAGTGGGGAGGAGCAGGGGGTGCTGGCTATGCTGGCATGAGTCTGTTTAGCCAGTTTGTTCATGGATGGAGAGGGCTGATTAGCCAGCTCATTTAAGCGAGGGGGTCTTTGGGATGGGGGGGGGGCGAGGAGGAGGAAGTGTTGAGGGTGGGGAGGAGCAGAGGGCGCTGGCTATTCTGGCGTGAGTCTGTTCAGCCAGTGTGTTCATGACAGATGGAGAGGGCTGATTAGCCAGTTCTTTTAGGCCATGAGTCTGTTCAGCCAGTGTGTTCATGACAGATGGAGAGGGCTGATTAGCCAGTTGTTTTAGGCCAGGCGGAGGGGTGCACTGCAGGCCAGCTAGTCCAGCGTCAGCCCGCTCAAACAGTTTGTTGGAGGTGCGGAGCGGGCTAGCTAGACTAACATTAACCTCCTCAATCAGCTTGTTCATGCCAGCTGAGAATGGCAGTAGGTGGAGGGAGGGGGAAAGGGAGGAGGGCGATGAGAGGGAGGTGGAGGAGTGGAGGGGGGGGGGAATGAGGTCTCCAAGGAAACACCTGGGGCGGCGTCGCTCTCCGCCGGGTCATCGGGCCGTTGAGCTGTGGTGGGGGGCGAGAAGAGGGAGGTGGGAGAGTGGAGGGGAGGGGGAAAGAGTGGGGAAGGGGGGGTGGAGGAGAAAGGGGGGGTGGAAGAGAGGAGGGGAGGGGAGAAGATGAAGTCGTCGTCGTTTGGTGGAGCCACGGCGTCGACCTGTAGAGCCAGGACAGCTGCTGCAGGAGGCGCGGCGTCGTCCTGTTGAGCCGCGGCGTCGAAATGTAGAGCCGGGGCGGCGGCAGAAGGTGGGGCGACGACCTGTAGAGCCGGGACAGCGGCTGCCGGATGTGTGGCGTTGGACAGTTGGGCCGGGGCGGCGGCAGGAGGTGGGGCGTCGTTGGTCAGTTGGGCCGGGGCGGCGGCAGGAGGTGGGGCGTCGACCTGTAGAGCCGGAGGTGTGGCGACTGCCGGAGGTGTGGCGTCGTTGGTCAGTTGGGCAGGGTCGGCAGCTGGGCCGGAAGCTGCGTCGATCTGAGCAGGTGGAGCAGGGCTGGAGGAGAGCTCTGTGGCCGCTGCGTCAGGCTGTCTGCCTTGGGGAGGCTTTAGAGGGATCTTGACCTTGTAATAGTCCACCGTGTATAGTAGGTTAGAACTCAGTAAAGCCTCGCCAGCACTATTGAGATAGCGCCCGTCCGGAGTGAAGAGGTGCACACGCTGCCAGAACAAATTAAAATTCTCAATAAAGTTTACTTTATGTAGTGGGCAGGCGGTGGAAAGCCATGAACTTAGGCCTAGTAGTCTGCTGAAGCGGTTCGTGCCGTGAGATGGTAAAGGACCACTGATAAAAGCCTCAATGTGTATCAAGGTTTCCCACCTTTTTGCTTTAGTTACCCATGAATGTGATTTGGTTTGGTTTGGGTTTGGTTTGTTTGAATTTTTGATTGTTGTTGTTTCTATGACTTCATTGCCCTGTGCTCGCTAGACTCACCTTCAGAGCAGCAACTTTCTATGACACCTCCAAGACTACCTATCAGCGTAGCTAACTCCTGAGCAATCACATGCTGAGGATGGATCTACACTCTACATCATCATCATCATCACCTCATTTGAAGCTAAAAGCCCTCGTGTCCTACTTCAAGGATGCTGGAAAAAGTGATAGCAGAGATGAAAGTCATAAAAACAATGTGGACATGTAGGGCAGTGTAGGGTGTCTGAGGGCCAGTTGCCAGGGACTGTTAAGTGCAGTTTTAAGGAAAGAAGATACAGGACGATGGTAAGTTGAGCTCCAGGAGGAAGAAGAAACATTGCACCGTTGTTATTGCTGTCAACCACGCTGTGGTTGATGCATTTTTCATGTCAAAATGCAAATGCATTTAGTTCAGCCATCTTGCCGCTTAGCATTTCATGATCCAGGGCTATCCCCAAGAAAGCCCATATTTCACTGACAACATAATTATTTGATTATAAATCCGTGGGGCCAAGATGATTTTAGATCAGTGGGTTTCATGCATTTTCAAAACAATATTTCTCACCTTAAAGTGCCTTTTATGGGTCCCGTATAGAACACTAAAAGGATAATTGGGGACTCATCTGTATTTTTCCACAACATATACACTTGACCCACCTCAATCAACAGACAGCTCCTGTAACTGGAGAAACAATGATATATTTATGAATCCTTGTACTCTGGTTACTAATAATTAAATAAATATTTTTGTTCACATTCAAATTACAACTTTGCTGTTTTGGTGTTGCCTATATGTGGATAAATAATAGTCCCTGCAAAGTCCTATCCTGTCACAGAGCCGTCCTGTCACAGAGCCGTCCTACATAACGGTTGAAATGTTTTGTGCTATCTGGCATCAGCATTTTCCAAAGATTACGAGCTTAGATGGCCTGTTATCAACAGGCTAACCCTAACCCTTATCAGCCTCCAAACCAAAAGAGCATCATCTTTTGTCCCTGCTAAGCCTTTGGACATTTTTGTTTTGTTTGTTCTCTTTTCCACCATCCTTATTGTGTCTTTTTGAAGTGGAGCTCGGCAGAGATTTAAAGGTCTACAACACCCTATGCCTATACTGTCTGCATTTAGGTCTACAACACGCTTTACTGTTTTCATCTTCTCTCATTCTTCACCTTTTTAGCTTTGATTATAGATTCTGCTTTTTCTTCGTCGTATCCTGCTACTATTTTGCTACTGCGACAACACATTTCCCCCACAGGGATCGTCCATGTTTTGTCTTATATTAGCTGACAATGCAGCGTTGAGTGAACACCAGACAGACCTGCTGATGAGTGGCTCCATAATGGGGTGATGGTTATGGGCTAGAGAAAGAGACAGAGTGGGGGGTTGGTGGTTGCTGCCAAACAGAGAGGGGGGATGCTTGGACAGTTGTCTTTTCTACGCTTGACTGAGGACTCGTAAGAGAGCAAGGAATGGGAGGATAGGTATAGCCCAGACATCAGCAAGAGAGGGGGAGGCCCAGGCCCGGCTCCAGACCCAAATTACAGAGAGGGCCTGGCTGCCCCTAGCTTGGGGGGGCCAAGCTACCCAACCCCAAAGAATGGGGTTTACCCCAAACCCCCCCCCCCACACACACACACACACCCATATTTAATTTTTCAATTTTTCATTCATAAGAACAAAAACAAGCTCAGACACAGGAAGAAGAAAAAACATTCATATATTATCAACATTCCAACACCAAAATGTGGTGCTGCTGTACCAGCCACATAAGGTGTTTATGTTATGTGCTTATAAGAGGTGTTGCGCATGGTATACCATGCAAGTGGTCCATGAGAGAACAGCTGGGCAAGTTACTTTTAACCTTGTCAGAGTAAGCCAGGAACGGGTTCCATGATAGTTGAACATTTCTTCAGTGAGTTGGTCCTCAGGAACCTAGCTGAGTCTCTCTCCATACATCTAACTGAGACCATGTCCATCAGCCAGAGCTGAAAGGAAGGTGGAGATGGGAATATCTCATTTTAAATTAATAGCTCACTCACTCAGCATTGCAATCTGGGTTTGCTAAACCCTGACGTCATCTGCTATTAATTTATGTGTTTACTTTTGCTACTAGGACATCCAAGCAAGTTCTGAGAGGGAGCAATGCCATTGGAGCATTGGACAAACACATTTGCATATTTCTCCCAGCATGCTTTGTTCCTTACAAACTTTTGACAGGAAAGTAACCAAATTAAATAAGTGGTGGATGGAAATAATCATTAGCTTATTCTTAGTTAAACATGCAGTTTTGGAACTTTAAATAAAGACAAATAAAAAATAGACCAAGGGGTGGCCAAACTTTTTTGGTTGTGGGCCGCATACAGAAAAATATAAGGAGTCGCGGGCCAAAGAATATTAAGCGTGGCAGTTTCTGCGGCAAACAAAATGGGACCAGAAAACCCTTGTGCCATCAAAAATTTAATTTCTACCTAAATAAATATATGACACATAGTTTATTGATGTGCTCACCTATATTACAATGGGTATTTCTGTATGTTTTCAAATTTTCTTTTCCTGTGCCAACAGGGTTAAGACAGATAATTTAACATAACATTTTAAACATTCATTCAGTATTATAAATGTTTAAACGTTTTCATTTTTTCGTTTTCGTTTTCGTTTTTAAACTTTAAAATAGAAAAACGGAAGAACGTTTTTAGCACCATTTTTTTGGATTCACAATTCCTCTCTCTATCTCTCTGTACCATGTACAGCCTGGGACCATGTCATCTCTCTGTACCATGTACAGCCTGGGACAATGTCTGCAGCATTCTGTACCAGCTGAAGACTTCTCATAGCACAACTATCGAGGCCAGAGAGAAGGACATTACAATAATCAAGTCTAGAAGATACTAATGCATGAATTACAGTTTCGGCGTTGCGCAGAGATAAAATAGGGCGGATTTTAGCAATGTTACCAATATGAAAAAATGATCTCTTGGTAATAGCCTTAAGGGTCCTATCCGTAAGTTTGGCAGGAAAATAAACGTTCACAAAGTGTTTTCTATTACCAATGAGTGAATGCGCCGTTCCTTAACTTAAAAAACGAGCCCAGCCGCGTCTCTCTTGTGTTGATAATGAATCTAACAGTCGTAAATATGCCTGTTATCCTTACGGTACATTGTTTGACTGTTCAGTTTGGTCAACTATTAGACGGTACCGGGGGAGAAGGCTCTGACTGCAGTTACTGTAGCTGCAGTGGGACTGCACATTAGTATAACGTTAGCTTGATGCTAATTGCGGCTAACTAATATGGATTTACATTTATAGAAATTACCACCGAGCTCCACTAATAACGTTATACCATCTTGTGTGGATAATGAATGTAACAGTTGTAAATATGCCTAACATTACTGTTATGCTTATGAAACATTGTTTGATTGTTCTGTTTGGTCAACTCCAGGCATTACACGGTACCGTACATACAGGGGAAGCAGGGTAGTTCCTTGCTCACGGTAACGTGAATATCCTATCCATTTCCCCGCAGCCGATGTAAGCCAAAACACGGCCAAACATGCCACAATAACGTCCGATAATTCATCCAGAATCCTTCCTGGGCATCTCGAGGCTGGTCTGACCGATAAATTGTCCAGGTTGCTATTTTCAAGTGACTTTTATGAGTTAACGTTACAAAGCAACCAAAACAGTCTGCTGTTGCCAGGCAGCTGCTTGTGCGCGTGCGAGTATGGTGCCCATGCGTCAGCTCGTTCACACGCTGCCTACAGTTACTCTAATGGCCACCTGTGTCAGTAATAGTTAGAATTTACGGATAGGACCTTTAATATGAGACAATAAATGAGAATCAAAAATCACTCAGAGATTTTTGACGGTAGGCCTTTCAGGGACAATGCAGCCATCAATATTAACACACAAATTCGAAGAAAAAAAATTCATGTTTATCAGGTCTAATAACTAATAACTGTTTTTGCAGCATTTAACAACAGACATTTTTATTCACGCCTCTACATTTAGGAGTTGGGAGAGATCCTTCAGCTTTATGGGTACATATGGCTGTATCGTCAGCGTAGCAGTGGAGATTAACACCATATTTGCAGATAATCTCACCAAGGTGAAGCATATAGATAAAAAAGAGAATAGGGACAAGGACTGATCCCTGGGGTACACCAGACATTACTTGAGAAAAGTCAGACAAAGAATTGTTGTAACACGTTGAGTTCTATTTGATAGATAGGAGTGAAACCATGAAAGCACTGTGCCCTTGATACCAATGTGCTTCTCCAGGCTGTTTAAAAGTATGCTGTGGTCTACAGTGTCAAATGCCGCACTTAAGTCAAGCAGCAGCAGCAAGGATGTCATGTCGGAATCAACAGTGATTAGTAGATCATTGATTACTCTGCTCAAGGGAGTTTCCGTAGAGTGACGGGACTGGAAGCCAGATTGAAATGTCTCAAAAAGGTTGTTATTTGGTTAGGTAGGCTAGGAGCTGATCAGCGACAACCTTTTCAAGTAATTTTGACATGAAAGGAAGGTTGGAAATAGGTCTATAAGCAAAGGTTTAACAACAGTAGTTTTAAAAGCTAGTGGGACAGAGCCCACAGAAAGGGACGTATTCACAATGTTAAGAATAGGATGTTTTAAAACAAGAAGCAGTTCTTTGAAAAGGTTAGATGGTAGATGGTCTAACATACAGGTTGTGGGTTTCAAAGCGGTTACCAGGCTGGCAAAAGCCTCAGGGAAAATTATTTTGAACGGTGATAGAGCAGGTGGTCTCAAAATCTCAAAATACCTGCAAAACAAATTTGTCAACCTTCTCTGGCTCATTACCAACAAATGTGTAGCAGTGACATGTTCTCATGTTCATGGTTCTCCCAGGCCACCACAGTACATGAAAATAGCTAATGTTAGTGCGTCAGCTACTTCATTATATTTGTCTCCAAACCAACGAGGGCTAATGTGTAAGCTGTAGCTGTTGTGCAGTGGTCATGGTCTAAAAATAGCCACATAACATGACAGATAGCTGTAGCTGTTGTGCAGTGGTACTGGTCTAAAAATAGCCACATAACATTACAGATAGCTGTAGCTGTTGTGCAGTGGTCATGGTCTAAAAATAGCCACACAACATGACAGATAGCTGTAGCTGTTGTGCAGTGGTATGGTCTAAAAATAGCCACATAACATTACAGATATCTAGCTGTTGTGCAGTGGTCATGGTCTAAAAATAGCCACATAACATTACAGATAACTGTAGCTGTTGTGCAGTGGTCATGCTCTAAAAATAGCCACATAACATTACAGATAGCTCTAGCTGTTGTGCAGTGGTCATGCTCTAAAAATAGCCACATAACATTACAGATAGCTGTAGCTGTTGTGCAGTGGTAATGGTCTAAAAATAGCCACATAACATGACAGATAGCTGTAGCTGTTGTGCAGTGGTAATGGTCTAAAAATAGCCACATAACATTACAGATAGCTGTAGCTGTTGTGCAGTGGTAATGGTCTAAAAATAGCCACATAACATGACAGATAGCTGTAGCTGTTGTGCAGTGGTAATGGTCTAAAAATAGCCACATAACATGACAGATAGCTGTAGCTGTTGTGCAGTGGTCATGGTCTAAACATAGCCACATAACATTACAGATAGCTGTAGCTGTGCAGTGGTCATGCTCTAAAAATAGTCACATGACATTACAGATAGCTAGCTGTTGTGCAGTGGTCATGGTCTAAAAATAGCCACATAACATGACAGATAGCTGTAGCTGTTGTGCAGTGGTAATGGTCTAAAAGAGCCACATAACATTACAGATAGCTGTAGCTGTTGTGCAGTGGTAATGGTCTAAACATAGCCACATAACATTACAGATAGCTGTAGCTGTTGTGCAGTGGTAATGGTCTAAAAATAGCCACATAACATGACAGATAGCTGTAGCTGTTGTGCAGTGGTAATGGTCTAAAATAGCCACATAACATGACAGATAGCTGTAGCTGTTGTGCAGTGGTCATGGTCTAAAAATAGCCACATAACATTACAGATAGCTCTAGCTGTTGTGCAGTGGTCATGCTCTAAAAATAGCCACATAACATTACAGATAGCTCTAGCTGTTGTGCAGTGGTCATGCTCTAAAAATAGCCACATAACATTACAGATAGCTGTAGCTGTTGTGCAGTGGTAATGGTCTAAAAATAGCCACATAACATGACAGATAGCTGTAGCTGTTGTGCACAGTGGTAATGGTCTAAAAATAGCCACATAACATTACAGATAGCTGTAGCTGTTGTGCAGTGGTCATGCTCTAAAAATAGCCACATAACATTACAGATAGCTGTAGCTGTTGTGCAGTGGCCATGGTCTAAAAATAGCCACATAACATTACAGATAGCTGTAGCTGTGCAGTGGTCATGCTCTAAAAATAGCCACATAACATTACAGATAGCTGTAGCTGTTGTGCAGTGGTCATGGTCTAAAAATAGCCACATAACATTACAGATAGCTGTAGCTGTGCAGTGGTCATGGTCTAAAAATAGCCACATAACATTACAGATAGCTGTAGCTGTTGTGCAGTGGTCATGCTCTAAAAATAGCCACATCACATTACAGATAGCTAGCTGTTGTGCAGTGGTCATGGTCTAAAAATAGCCACATAACATTACAGGTAGCTGTAGCTGTTGTGCAGTGGTAATGGTCTAAAAATAGCCACATCACATTACAGATAGCTGTAGCTGTTGTGCAGTGGTCATGCTCTAAAAATAGCCACATCACATTACAGATAGCTGTAGCTGTTGTGCAGTGGTCATGCTCTAAAAATAGCCACACAACATTACAGGTAGCTGTAGCTGTTGTGCAGTGGTAATGGTCTAAAAATAGCCACATCACATTACAGATAGCTAGCTGTTGTGCAGTGGTAATGGTCTAAAAATAGCCACATCACATTACAGATAGCTAAAACACTTGGCTCCTGATGGTAATTGTTTCTGAAGTGGAATTGTCCCAATAGTGTCTGGCTGCAGACCTCCGCTGTCAGGCTAGCTCCACTTCTCTCACTTCTTCTTCTTCTTCTCTCATTTTAATGACGCAGAGTCGGAGTCGCAGACCAACGTTCTTCATCATCAGTTATTTTAACAGCTGTTTACCTCTGCTGTTAGGACAGTGCCACTATCAGGGTTCTTTCTCTGTCAGATCATTTCCATCACTCAATCCAACATTGTTGTAAATCGGTTCTGCAACGTCACATGTGATGTCGATATTTAAGCATATTGCTGTAGTTTTTTTATTTCTCCAACTTTAGATTCTCTCTGCTTCTATCTGCTTCTCGGTCTTCTGGCTTTGCATCCAAGTATGATAAATCAGATATGGCCGCTGTGTGAACAAGGCCAATTGCGGCTAATCTTTCAGATCATCGCTTTTTCATTGACAACAATGTGTGTGTGTGTGTGTGTGTGTGTGTGTGTGTGTGTGTGTGTGTGTGTGTGTGTGTGTGTGTGTGTGTGTGAGTGTGTTCGGAGAGGCGGATCAATGTTTCCCAGGGGACAAAGATGAACTCACTCAACGGGGTAATGAATTGTGGTGACATTATGCAAATAGTATGCTAATTAACTAATCAGGTTTGATTGCATTACAGAGGTGTCTTCTCTAGCTAACCTTGAGGAGACATTGATAATCAAATGCTGATCAGCATTGGGAATTATCCCTAACCTTATCTGTGTACTTCAGCAGCCTTGAGAATGTGAAGATTAATTTCACCATTGCACCACTTTTATTCATAAATCCAAAAAGAATGCACGCAAATCAGACAGGGACAGACAGCTTAGATGGGTTAGAATGATAAATCACTTTGCAGATTCTGGCCTTTTATTTACAAACTGGATATGTTGTTCACCTTTAATGTGATGGATATGATGCACTTTATATAATTTATATACATTTTATAAAAAATAAAAAATAAATTGTGAACCACAAATATCAGTGTCCCATTGTCTAAATGCTATTTTGGAGGCTTTTACAGTGTTCCATGAATACATAACATAAATGTTTTCTTTTGTATAACTACAGTATGGTCAAATATCAGTAACCCTTAAAAAAACATTGCTTGAGTCATAAGATCCTGGGGCCGGTTGCACAAAGCACCTTAAGTTAAGATTTTCCTTAGACTCTGAGTTAAGGTGTCCATAAAATAAAATTGGTTGCACAAAACACCCTTAAATCTTGAACTTATGTTTTCCTTAAAATGTTTAACCTTAAGGAGATTCGGGGCCCTATCTTGGTACAGGTGATCTCCCCTATTGGCGCTTGCGCACCTGTTTGCGCGTGCCTGAGGCAGGGATGATTGCAGTCCGCCTTGCACCAGTGTCCAAGTGTTATGCCAAGTTATGCACCCCCACCCGGCAGCAGCTAAACGCATTCCCACCTCACGGGAGCATATTGTAATGATTTATACAGAAATTTAATTAAATCTAATGTTTAAAAGTGATATAATTGTCTGGGTAGACATGACCTCCCTGTTTTCTAAGTTAAAACAGCCCCGAAATATGGTGGGGATGCAATTCTCGGCGGGGATGCGGAAACGTTCCCTTCACCTGCCACAGGCGCAAATTAGAGCCGGTTCAAATCATCTGCGCCCCCAAAATGCCAGCACAAACGAGATTTGGGTGGTCTTAAGTACCAGAATTATTCACAGGTGTGGCCAGGCAATGCCTGGTCATTACGTCAAACAAAACCAATCAGATTCCCGTCTCGCGATCGCTGTTTGTGCGAGGCATGCAATATGCTGTCATTCTCTCCATGCGAGTGGACTCACTCGTGCCGAGGATAGAGAGAGATGGAGAGAGCTTGTTGACAGATAGGTGAAGGTAAATAGCCTATGTCCATTGTCCAACAATTAATTTCCCTCTTTGCGATGTGATCAAAGTTTCTCAGTGAGTTATAGTTGATTGCCTCACTGAATTATCTGCTAATACCCAATTTTAGCAGCAGAATTTGATGTCCTGGCGTGGCAACGCTGTGCGTAATGACATATCCAAAAGGAATTTTACTCTGCACTGCGCAGCACGGAAATTATGGTGCGCTCAAGTGCAGCCAGGTATTTAGTGCGTAAGAGGTGCTTTTAAAAGCTCTTAGTGCAAAGTAATTGCATGCTGCTGATGATAGGATAGAGACAGTCCACATGTCTGGGAACGCCCACAAAATGTTAAACGGCTGGCGCGCGAGTGGGGTAAAACCGCCCATATATCTCATGGGCTGACTCACCAAAAGACGGTGCTGCGGCTCTAAACTACATGTTTGGGGGTTCTAGAGCAGAACACAAGACACTGCAGTGGTTAAATCCCCGATCGTGTCTGCCTGGGCTGGGCTATCAGCTAAATTCTAACTTTGCTGAATGGATAGAACGTGGGTTTTTACCCCACCCTGACCCCGCCCCCAGCCAGGCTGAGCCAGCTAAACCAGTGTCTATGACGAGACGTGGCCTCAACCTATAACACCATCTACTGTATCCCAGATTTTTGTGCTGAAACGCCTGGTTTGGCATGTGGCACGCCTATGTCCAGTACATTTATAACAGGCATGCATTTGTGCACACCCCCAACGAGCGCAAACGCTATAAATTATCGCTTTTGCGAAGATAGGGCCCTTGGACTCAAAGGAAAATCTTAACTTAAAGTGCTTTGTGCAACCGGCCCCTGGTGAATGCAAAACTGTCAACTGTCAATGTAAATATTACCAGAGGAAGTAACATGTTGGGGAAAGAGAAATATTTCAGTGTGTATGCATTTAACATGCATGTTGATAATTTTCATGTAGAAAATAGGACTACAGTTGAGATCCCCTTGGTCGTGTCCAAGTCCAGATCGAGTCATTGGTAAATCACGTCTGAGTCGACACCAAGACCGAGTCGAGAGTCCAATTTGAGACCTTAGCAATGTGCTATCCAAGCCTACCATTGTATTTATTGACAAGGATAGCATATTATGTTTGTTTATTACTTAAAATAGAATGGAGGTTTCTAACAATATTTCAACAAAATAATAATAATAATAATTGATTGGATTTATATAGCGCCTTTCAAGACACTTAAAGCGCTTCACATATCAGGGGAGGGAGGGGGAGGGGGAGGGAACTCAACTCATCCACCACCGATGTGTAGCACCCACCTGGGTGATGTGTAGCACCCACCTGGGTGATGTGTAGCACCCACCTGGGTGATGCACGGCAGCCAGTTTGCGCCAGAACGCTCATCACACATCAGCTCTCACAGTGGAGAGTTGAGGACTGAATGTGCCAATTAAGTAACAAGGGATGATTAGGTGGCCATGATTGAAGGAAGGCCTGTGTGGGAGTTTAGCCAGGACACCCGGGTGACACCCCTACTCTTGTGAACAGTGCCGATGGGATCTTTAATGACCACAGAGAGTCAGGACCTCGGTTTAACGTCTCATCCGAAGGACGGTGCTCACTCACAGGACAGAGTCCCTGTCTCTGCCCTGGGGCATTGGGGAGATTATTCATCCAATCAGATTATTCATCAGACGATTCGGACCAGAGGGGAAGAGCACCTCCTACTGGTCCTCCAACACCACTTCCAGCACCAGTCTCCCATCCAAGGAGTATCCTAGGCCAGACCTGCTTAGCTTCCCAAGGAAAGCCAGTAATGTAATGCAGGAGCCACTGGTGCTGAAAAAGATTAGCATGTTTTGAGGACAAAATGAATTGTAGGCAGCTTATGCTCATAACAGAACTAGAACATAACTTGAAGCGGATTTTACCTATTTCTCTTACTGCTCTACCAGGGCCGGCAAGACGGTTGGGCATTGGGTGGCAATGCCCCTCTAAATGGGATTTTGTGCCGACACAAAATGGACTGAGTTCACATTCATGTTTAACTATTTGAGTGAGATGGAGTTCAGTTCAAATAGCCAGTGAACGGGTCTGTGAATGTATTGTTGTCAGCTGAGTCGCTGTGAAGCCTGTCAATCATCATGACCTACCTACCACAGTTGAGTCACGGGAGCTAGCACCCTGTGAATGGCTGAGAGTAGGAGGGAGGCGGTTTGTTATTCTCTGCATTCTCTGTATAGTTTTTTGAAAGCAATATACACATTCACTGTTACTTTGAGGCCTGGCATCTTAAAATTGATCTGCAATTCACAATGGGGCAAGCAAGACTGAAGAACCATGTTGCTGTATTGGACTGTCACAAGAATGTTTCACAAAATAAAAACCTGGATATAATCACAGATGTCAAGAGCATGACTCAGCTAAGAAGTAGTTTCCCCGTAAAGAAAAAAATGTAAATGGTGAGTGAAAAACAAATCAAATTTTAATAGCACCTGTGTGGACCTGATTTGTGTTGATGGTTCATTTATTTCTTGTATTTGACACTACTGCGTGTAACTACTACATAGTGTAATGTAACTACATGTAACTACTGCGTGTAACTACTAAATAGTGTAATGTAACTACATGTAACTACTGCGTGTGTGACGATATTGCTTTGGATATTTTTGGTCAGTAATGCAGTAAAGGAGTCTCGTAAAAAACTCTCTCGTAACGGGAGCCCGTCTTTACTCGAGTCCGAGTAAAGACGAAGACCTGAGGGGAATTGAGATTCAGCTGGGAGCTGGGAATGTGGGTCAAAGGTCATGAGCTCCAAGGGTGACATCACCTGTCCTCAGATTTTCTCTGCCTCTTCAAACATCCAAGATGGTTGCTCGCTGCGCAAAACACCAGTAGTTAAAATCGTAGTAAATACTGTTTATTAGCACTTCTGTCTTTTTTGTGTATCATTAAATCAGTCATACACGCAGCACTGTCTAACTTCTATCTGTGTGGACGTGTTGCTGCAGTGTTTGTATGCGCACAATACCGCGAAATGTGTTATCAAATGTTATTGCTAACAATGGCTAGCCTGGCTAGAGCTAACCCTGGCTGCTTTCCCGACTGTTTAAATGGAACGCCGACAACTCGGGTGTGACGTCACTCAACCGCGAAATCCTAAGCTCCCAGTTTAAATAGAATGCACGAATATTAACTATGAGTCTGAGACGAGACCAAGGCTGTCAAAAACCAAGACCGGCCTCAAGTAGTACTATATACAGCCCTGGTAGAACATTAAAGTCCTCTCGCAAAAGTCCTGGAATACCAAAAGTCTCCTCTGTGACATTATGGTGCAAATGTCCCTTTCCAGGTTTAGTAGCTACTCCCTGCCCTTCACAACATCTCTAGGTGCTACTGTCCCCTCTGTCCACCTTAGATTAGCTCCGTCTAATTACCGTAGTCTTATCTAGTAGTGTGTGTGTGTGGGTGTGTGTGTGTGTGTGTGTGTGTGTGTGTGTGTGTGTGTGTGTGTGTGTGTGTGTGTGTGGTTGTCTGACACAAAAAATGGAGAAAGAGTTATGCACTGTGTGATTACCCTGTGTACTCTGTGTGTTTTATTGGGCCATATGGCAATAGTAAATATTTCCATTGATTCTCATTAACAACAGTCACTTCATCAGTGAGTGGGTTGGTGAGAAAGCATGGCAAGTGCACCAATACAGTATAGCTTCTGTGTGTGTGTGTGTGTGTGTGTGTGTGTGTGTGTGTGTGTGTGTGTGTGTGTGTGTGTGTGTGTGTGTGTGTGTGTGTGTGTGTGTGTGTGTGTGCGTGCGTGCGTGTGCGTGTGCATGCACGTGTGTGCGTGCGTGCGTGCGTGTGTGCGTATAGGCCATCCTCATAAGGAAAACTACAACATATGTCAATTTTCAAGGTGATTACAATGACCGATGTTTGCAATGTGACCTTTTGTTGTCATGTGGGTAAGTGCATGCGTACACCAGAATCGGGAGCTGTAACCAGGGAATAGTGGCGACCTCTGGCGGTCTTTAACATAACAATTGAAATAGCTAACCAGTAACTTCCTTATCTTTCTCATTGCGAGAGACCGGGTTTACTTCCCGACGTGTTCCGTTTTTAACCGTAACCCAAACCATAACTCTTAACCAAATTGTTTCAGTTTCTTTTTTTCTTTCTTTTTTTTCGATCTGGGGAAACCTTGCTTCTATGATATATGATATGAAACATAATTAGGGGTGACCTCAAATAGACGACGATTTGATGATTTGTTCTAAGGAGCCTGATTTGACTGCCAATCTCACAGTCGAATAGTCGCAAAATGTAGTTATGAAAAAAGGATCATTCCATTCCGGCTATATGGGGGCTGAATGTCTGATTTTATATAGAATTGTTTGGTTTCTCCCAATACATCATGATGAACTCTATGCTTTCCCCAACATCCAAAGAGCACCTTCTGTAAGCATTTTTTCAGTATAAGGAACGCCAAAGCCCTCCTTTCCTTTCATACATCATGATGTATAGCCTATTTTGGTATAAGTCTCACCCTATTAATACTGTCAAACCAAGTCCCAATTAAACAAACAAATCAAAGAAGCTCATGCCAATGGATTTTCTGATTGCCAGATATAAATAAAATAAAAATTAAAAGAATAGTTGGATATTCATATTGAACAGCCAAATCCGATTCGACTGACAGAATTCCGCACTAATCATAATACACGATGATTCAGACCCACATTACACATTGTTGACCGACTGCTTCATGGGCCAAACATCCTCTCCTTGAAATCCAGCTGGAAAGAGTTAAAACATCCATTGCACCATGGTCCATGGTCTCCATTGCACCGGTCAAATGGTTCTAAAGGACCATTTATGATACTGTCCAATCAAACAGAACACTGCTGGTTTCTAAAGAGGAACACATTCAACGGTCTCCAGAAAATGGTTTCTTTAGATGTACTATAGCTGCTAAGAACAATGTACAAATGCATGCCACCCTCCAAACCAGTCACATTAACTTAAGAATTAACTTAAGAACAACAGGGTTCTTTGAATTATTACGGTTCCATATGTTGTTCCAGAGGTCCCTACATTTTCCCCCACGAAGAGCCAAACATTCATCTGGATGGAGGGCCGTGGGCCAAAAATAAATGTTGATGTTATGTGAAATTACATTACATTAAAATGTATTATAGCTATTTTATAGACAAATTACATTCTAAATCTAAAATTAATTTTCAGAATTATACAAAAACACTACTCTTTTGTCTGCTTAACATTGAGTTGATTGTAAAAAAAAAAAGTGCATGGGATTAGCATCAAGTGGGCATGTCTGTAAAGGGGAGACTCGTTGGTACACGTGATAGAACCCATTCCCATTCAGATATCTTGAGTGAGAGATCAATTGACCCGTTTGAAAATGGCCATGCCATTTTTACCTTGCAAAAATGTAGCCTAACTTTGGAGCATTTAGACCCCCAATTGCCCACAAGCTAGCATGAGATGGTGGATAGCGATGGATACCTTAGATCTTCTAGTTTATGATACTGTACCAGGCTCTTCACTTTCCCCCCTTTTTTTATGAGCTTGTCAAATCCATGGCGGGTCAAAACAGGCTAAATGGGGGCCATATAGAATATAGGTCTACAGTAGATTCTATTGAATACAATACATATACATACATACATAATACACATACACATACATATATAATAATACATGGGTGGCCATATAGAATATAGGTCTACAGTAGATTCCATGTGGATTTTTCTGGGTGGGTTACAGACATACAGAGAGAGACAAATGCCACAAAAGAGACTGACATTGTGACATATTGTCAAACTAACAGCTATCGCCACAAGACCCCAAAAGCCAGAAACTAGAGAGGGGTTCCAGCCCAGAGAATGGAGGTTAAACCCAGGTTAATCTCACCTGTCACTGGTTTGTCTGTGGCTTATGGCTCCGGCAACCTGACCTGGTAACAAGATAGCGGTGCTAAAGTTTGTGACCTAACCCCACGAACCAAACAATGAGACAATAAGCATTCTGCTGCAGTCTTAAGCTCTTACAGTATATTGTAAACAAAACATATAACCAAAAATCTGTTTTGTGTTTGTGTGTGGCTCAAATGGCCAACTACACCTGGTTAGTGTGAGAATAGCATCCCCTAAAGGCCGATGCTAGAATGGATCGTCCGGAGGGACATGAGTGATGATTGGCTTTAGGGCATACATGGGCAAACTACGGCATCCGGCCCGCGGGCGCCACCTGTGTGGCCCGCGATGGAATTGCATTTTTTTTTTTTTTTTTTTTTTTTTTTTTTACACAGTGCACCTGAACGCAACATGCAAGATACCCGCTGAATAAGTGTCCAAATGTTCATGTCATTCTGGCCAATACTCCACTTCTGTTATAGCATTTCAGTCTGGAATATGGAATATCTTTCAATAATCTTTATGACTAAAAGGCTACATTGAATTAGAAATTTAAATAATTAACTCAATGGTTTTGGATTTATTTAGCTTCAAGACTGCATTTTTGTTCGTGTGACCCTCAACACAGGCTTTGATCATCCCGGGCCACTTACTGATACTTATGCTTAAATTAACACACTCATATTCTGAATTATTTCAAGAAAAACATTTTGGCTAGTGGAAATTCTAATTGCCTGGTAACTTTAAAATCTAGCAGCCATATTGGCAGGTGATCAAAAAAGTTAATTTCAAGCCCTGAGAGCAGGTGGTGACATAGGAGTGAGTGAGAAAAGGATGAAATATTGGTGGTTAAGACTGAATAATGACATCACAACTGTTCATTTAAAATTAGTTATTCCTCTAAACGTGGCTTCAAATGCACCAAATTTTTTACGCTGGCGCCGTTCGGCCCTCAGCAAAACCTGGTAGCGAGGGCATTTTTTGTGGCCCTCTCTATCATCAAAGTTACCCATCCATGGGTTACGGCATGACAATATTTGTTCGGCCCCCGGCAACAATCTGGGTTTCTCATGTGGCCCCCCATGAAAAATAATTGCCCACCCCTGCTTTAGGGGTTGGGTTTAAGCATGGGGTGTGATAATGGGTTTGGGGTTAGGGTCAGAGGCGGGGTTAGGCCCCTCTGACCAATCCATTCATCTAGCGCAGGGGACCCGAAATCCTACACTTCCCACAATGCACTGGGCTCGCGTGGCCTTCGAGTCCACGCCCACCCCTCAGGCATTTGGCTGATATCAAACTCCAGTAGGTGGCGGTAATGCACATATATGCTTGCCAACCGCCATAAAACTCAAAGAAGAAGAAGAAGAAGGCTTCGACATAAAAACATTAGTAGAACAAGAATAAAAAAAAAAAAATTGCCTCCAAATTGCACCAAATTTAAACGGTAGTATATATGTCGGGAGATGTCTTCATAAAAAAAATTCATGCATTTTAAGGCATTTTCCTAGGAGTTACGCGCATCTGATGTTGTAACTATTTCATGTAAAAATGTGTCAAAAAGGGTACATTGCTCAGCGTTGATTTCGTAACTTCAACGCACCTTCTACTAGATGTAAAATTTGACGAGCTTTCCAATGCCGCCAGTCCCGTGTCTGGAGGTGCTTCCGTTCCCGAGATATGGTTCTTTGCAAGGAGCTATGGGAAGCTAATTAGCCTACTAGGCTAGGCGGTGAAAAAAGATGGCTGCCTTTTGTTTTTCTTCAGGACCTCTGAAGGGGCGTGGAGGACCTCTAGAGGCGGGACCATGGTGGCACAGCCCTACAACACTTGTAGTTCATAGGTGCTCGACTTCCGCAAGGCGGACTTGGCCCCTCTGACGTAAAACGCGTCGGCTGGGCCAAAAAATGTGTGAGAGATGGTTGATAGCTCTGGCTGTGAACAACCAATTTCAAAAATTTCAACGGATTCGAAAACCTTAGGGGCGTGAGATTTTATATATATTCATATTCCCCATGGGAAAGCCGTCCTTTAATGTGGCCTGGGAACACCTTGGCATCCCCCAGTCAGAGCTGGTTAATGTGGCCTGGGAACACCTTGGCATCCCCCAGTCAGAGCTGCTTAATGTGGCCTGGGAACACCTTGGCATCCCCCAGTCAGAGCTGCTTAATGTGGCCTGGGAACACCTTGGCATCCCCCAGTCAGAGCTGGTTAATGTGGCCTGGGAACACCTTGGCATCCTCCAGTCAGAGCTGCTTAATGTGGCCTGGGAACACCTTGGGATCCTCCAGTCAGAGCTGCTTAATGTGGCCTGGGAACACCTTGGGATCCTCCAGTCAGAGCTGCTTAATGTGGCCTGGGAACACCTTGGCATCCCCCAGTCAGAGCTGCTTAATGTGGCCTGGGAACACCTTGGGATCCTCCAGTCAGAGCTGCTTAATGTGGCCTGGGAACACCTTGGCATCCCCCAGTCAGAGCTGGTTAATGTGGCCTGGGAACACCTTGGGATCCTCCAGTCAGAGCTGCTTAATGTGGCCTGGGAACACCTTGGGATCCCCCAGTCAGAGCTGGTTAATGTGGCCTGGGAACACCTTGGGATCCTCCAGTCAGAGCTGCTTAATGTGGCCTGGGAACACCTTGGCATCCCCCAGTCAGAGCTGCTTAATGTGGCCTGGGAACACCTTGGCATCCCCCAGTCAGAGCTGGTTAATGTGGCCTGGGAACACCTTGGGATCCCCCAGTCAGAGCTGCTTAATGTGGCCTGGGAACACCTTGGGATCCTCCAGTCAGAGCTGCTTAATGTGGCCTGGGAACACCTTGGCATCCCCCAGTCAGAGCTGCTTAATGTGGCCTGGGAACACCTTGGCATCCCCCAGTCAGAGCTGGTTAATGTGGCCTGGGAACACCTTGGCATCCCCCAGTCAGAGCTGGTTAATGTGGCCTGGGAACACCTTGGGATCCCCCAGTCAGAGCTGGTTAATGTGGCCTGGGAACACCTTGGCATCCCCCAGTCAGAGCTGGTTAATGTGGCCTGGGAAAGGGAAGTTTGGGGTGCCCTGCAGGAACTGCTACCTCAACGAGCGACTCTGGATAAAGATGAAGATGGATGGATGAATTAGAAGTCTTGTTAGTTTGCTGAAAGAGGACAGAGTTCAAACTACAGTAGATCTGAAAGCAATTTAAAAGTGAGATAACCTGGCTTGAGAATGTTTAAGTATTGTTCTGCCCTAGCTCAAAAAAGAATGTTGGGGTGCTGCTGAGCAGGACACTCAACCCCCAATTGCCCTGATGAAGCTGCTCAATGCTAAAGATGTTTGTGGTGTGTGTGTGAGTGTGTGTGTGTGTGTGTGTGTGTGTGTGTGTGTGTGTGTGTGTGTGTGTGTGTGTCTGTGTGTGTGTGTGTGTGTGTGTGTGTGTGTGTGTGTGTGTGTGTGTGTGTGTGTGTGTGTGTGTGTGTGTGTCTGTCTGTCTGTCTGTCTGTCTGTCTGTCTGTGTGTGTGTGTGTGTGTGTGTGTGTGTGTGTGTGTGTGTGTGTGTGTGTGTGTGTGTGTGGGTGTAGGTGTGTAGGTGGTTGCCAGGTGTGGATGCATTTAAACTCTATACGACCCCTACACCTGATATTAACATGCAGCCTGGGTGATCAGATTACATTCAGATAGGTGTGAATGCAAAGCTCTGATCATCTTACTGTTTTACTGTCAGTTTCTAAGGTTGTATCTATTATGCATTTTGGCAATGGGTACACCGGAGATTAATTGTAATGTCAGGTGTAAATGTTAATTCAGCTAAATCTGGATACAAGAAACATTTTGAAGGGATTTCACCCAAAAATTAAAATTCAGTTGTTATCTAGTCACCCTCATGCCAGTTGAATGACGGTCCATAAAACAGTCCCAGAGCTTGCCAGCACAACTTTGTAGCACCTTGCTCCCCACGGGATAACACACATGTGCAGCAGCATAATGGTAGCTTCATCTAGCAAATGCAAGCATTGCCTTAGAAAAACATGTTCAGCACTCCCAAACACAAGCATGATGAGTTGGCAGTTGTATCCTAAGGTCATAATATATATTTTCTAGAGCAGATATTTCATGAGTTTGGATGTGAAGCAAGTGTCCATGTACAGGTCGAATGAGCAGCTTGTTTCAATGATGATGACTGGTTTTCTGCTTTCATTAATGAATATCTGGGGTATTTGGGATATTGTATCGATGCACCAGTCCAGTTTTACAGTGCTGTGTTTGTATGTTGTGTGCACGCACGCACACACACACACACACGCACGCACACACACACACACACACACACACGCACACACACACACACACACGCGCACACACACACAAGCACGCACACACACACACACACACACACACACGCACGCACGCACGCACGCACACACACACACACAGTATATTTTGGGCCAGTATAGTGAGAATAGTTTTTGGCCCCGGTGCTTGGTAATGCACCAGGGGCCTTACATTCCCGCATGTCGCCAAGACTATTATGCACCCTTTCAGCAGACTAAATGGCGGCCGGCCACTAGAGGGCGCCGCTGCCCCACTAAGATTTGCCGTCATACCTTCCTCAGGGTATCAGCTGTTTCCCCAAAACAACGTGCCCAGGTCGCTTTGCAGAATGCAGCTTACGCGGCCCCTCCCCCTTGCTGCATGCCAGACGCACAGTAGAGAGGACCCTGTGTGTTTACAATAATGTGTGTGATAAAGCAGGAGAACGCAAGGACCCCCCTGAACTTTCCCCCATCTAAAAACGTTGGCTGTATGGGAATATTTCGCCGTTTGTAAAAATACAGATGGCCATAGCCTCAACGCAAGACTCATCCGAATGACTGATGAGTCTCGCGTTGAGCCTAGGATGGCCAAGGCTTAGATCTGCGTGAGCACGACCCGTCGTAATTTGTCAAATTCAAGGTACATTAAAACGTTGTCTTGCTTCAACATACATCGCATCGCATAAACCATTTCCACCCGCAGGTTTGAGGAGTAGCTAACATAAACGTCAGATAAATACTCTATAGGCTAACGTTACCTACTGAGGCAGCTAACATGGCTAATTAGCTAGCTAACGCGGTCCATCGATATACAGTCTGGTAGACAGATAAAGCAGTGTGTTCCTTCTGTTTTACACAATGTTAGCCAGCCTGCCTGGTCTCTTCTCTGTATATCCAGCTAAGAGAGGAGCTTGTGAAGATTGAACGAACATCCCCACAGTCAAAGCACTTCCCTCAGATATCTATATAAAAACGTTTATTGCTTTAATACCAAAAATAAAACCTCCAGTGTCTGTAAGCTAACGCTAACGCGTTAGCGATTAGCTATTGGCTGGTTGTTGTGTACACTTGTGTAGGCCCCATGTTATGGTTAGACCCGGGAGTTAACATTATAAAACACATTTCCTGGCATATGCAGGTAGTTGGAAAACCTGGTAAGTTCTGAAAATATGTGTCTATTATTGTGTTATTCCAGCTATCGTTATCGGTTGTTAGGTTAGAGTAATATGAAGCCGACAAAAACCGGCAAAACAGACAAGCGGTTAATGCTAGTCTGCTTCCATTAAAACCATTGTGTATTAAAATAAACGATAACGTAGCTGGAGTAACTAATAAAACACATTATTTTCTGAACTTACTTAAGTCCCCAACCAACTTCGCGCAGCTTTCTCAAAACAATGTCCTTTTTATTGCGGTCCATCGATATACAGTCTGGTAGACAGATCAAGCAGTGTCTTCCTTTTGTTTTACCAAGCAGTGTCTTCTCTATCTAAAACACATCTATAAGGTGAAGAGCCTGTAGCCTGTAGATGATGGCTTGAGACTGGCTGCCACAGCTGTCAATCATCCCTTTTTATATGTCAAATACGTACTTAAAAACAAACTGATCAGAAAAATGACCACTTGCACAGGCATTAGCATGACAATAACTATCTAAAATGATACAACCCACCTTTGGAAAAAATGCGTGACGATACCATGCACCGGGGCTATGCCAGGTTTCGACCTGGCCTTGTTTTTGTTTGAACCCCGTGGCTTTAAAACCAGTATGAGATCTCACACTTCCAATGCTGCTGTGGTGTGTGTGTGTGTGTGTGTGTGTGTGTGTGTGTGTGCGTGCGTGCGTGCGTGCGTGCGTGTCTGTGTCTGTGTCTGTGTGTGTGTGTGTGTGTGTGTGTTTGTGTGTAGATCAATCCACTTTACTCCTTATTTCATGCACCTTGACACCTCGGCAGGTAGTGACAGTGTCTTTAATCTCTCTCAATTCAATTTAATTATCTCTCTCTCTCTCTCTCTCTCTCTCTGTCTCTCTCTCTCTGTCTCTCTCTCTCTCTCTCTGTTTCTCTCTCTCTCTCTCTCTCTCTCTGCGTGGATACATTTTACAACCAGCCAAAAGACACACAAGGTGATCTAGTAAGGTAATGCTAATAATAAAGACACACAAGGTGATCTAGTAAGGTCATGGTAATAATAAATAATAATTCATTTATTTTATATAGCGCTTATTAATGACCCAAAGAGGCTGACAATATGAGTCCACAGAAAACAAAAGAAAAACCAGCAGCAAGGAACAGATACAAATAACAATGTCAAGTAGTAGAAATTGTCTACTTTTCTCCTCTCATTCTACTTGCTGGGAACAAAATATATTCCCTTTGTATATTCTCTTCCCTTGTCTCTTTTTCTTTTCTTCACCTTCACTCTTATAAAATCACATGGATATTAGAAGGACACTGACTTTTGAATTCCCTATTTTTGCTTGGTGATTTGGTGATTTAGTAATTGAAGTTTGTTCTACTGATGCCTACATTGATACATTACTCTAGATTCTGACAAATGTACTATTACTACTGCTCAGGATGCATGATGAGTTCAGCATGTCATCAGTATCAGCCGATAAAGGCTTTAGAATGAAAGATCAGCATTGGACCAAAACTAACATGCATGATGCTTTAATTATGCCCCAAAAGCCTGGTGAAGTAGAATGAACCTTAGTTTTGGTTTGGTTGATGGAGTTGAAGTAATTGTCTTATTTGGACCAGTGCCCTGCAGTGTTTTGCCCATTTTGCCATCTGTACATTTTCAAAAGCTTTGTATTCATGAGTCAAGAGTTCAAGTGGGATCCTTGCGGATGTCAAAAAGGAGTGAAGAGCAGGAGAACCTGAAAAAATACAAGGCAACACTGTTTCAGGAAATAATGAAAAAGCTTTTATTGTGGCATGGCTAACAAAGTTAAAAACAGAGACCTATCAGCTCTGCAGAGCCTTCACAGGGTAGCTGATGAAGGCTAAGTAACCCTAAGGTTAACCCTAAGTATGCAATATTTCAACTGTCATGTATTTTTTTTAATCCCAATGTAATACTGTGTATATTTCTTGCAAGCTTTGTATGTACAGTATGCATTCCCCATATCTGCCAAAGCATGACTCTGTATTACTGTACCCAGTATTACTCTGTATTACTCTGTATTACTCTGTATTACTGTACCCAGCCCAGTGCTGTAAATATAGCTGCTATAGAGAGGCAAAGTGGAACGTCACTTCCTGCTTCAGCACTGTACCAGAGATTTTCATCCGCCATTTATTTTCCCATAGACATTTTGTAAAATGCTTATAAAATAGTTGTACTTCGTTGAACCAAACGGTTCAGCTAACGCTATAATCGGGAGAGACCATAGTACATTTCACTCAGACCAAAACAAAAAAAACATTGAAAAAATATTTCTTTAAACCCGCATTTTTTTTACGTTTTAGTCCCAGTGAAATGTTATGCGATCTCTCCTGTTTCTAAATATATCTGTACCGTTTGGTTTGAACCAGTAACAGTATTTTTATACGCATTTTACGAAATGTGTATGGGAAAATAAATGGTGGATGAAAATCTCTGGTACAGTGCTGAAGCAGGAAGTAGGCGGTCACTTTGCATCTCTATAAGGCTATTTAGGACCCACCCTATATCGATAACACTGCGCACAAGATAGCATGGCACTCCCTAAAGTAGCCATTTTGTTGCCAAGCCAACAGTTGATGTTGAGCCATAGGGAAGCTGTTATGTAGACGATATGACACCACGACAAGACAATGGTGTCATGTTTGGCCTCATTAAGTGTGATGGTTAAGTAGAGCAGGGCACTGGGACAGAGCGATGGGGCGCTATCTTTGTCATTGGAGAGCAGGGAACCTTGTTTGGGAAATTAGACAGGGGCAATTCTGCTTAGTAAGGCTAACCGAGCTGCTGTGGAGGCATAGAGGAATAACCCACAGCAGCCTGGGTGTGGAGGCATAGAGGAATAACCCACAGCAGCCTGGGTGTGGAGGCATAGAGGAATAACCCACAGCAGCCTGGGTGTGGAGGCATAGGGGAATAACCCACAGCAGCCTGGGTGTGGAGGCATAGAGGAATAACTCATAGCAGCCTGGATGTGGAGGCATAGAGGAATAACCCACAGCAGCCTGGTTGTGGAGCATAGAGGAATAACCCACAGCAGCCTGGGTGTGGAGACATAGAGGAATAACTCATAGCAGCCTGGGTGTGGAGGCATAGAGGAATAACTCATAGCAGCCTGGGTGTGGAGGCATAGAGGAATAACCCACAGCAGCCTGGGTGTGGAGGCATAGATGAATAACCCACAGCAGCCTGGTTGTGGAGCATAGAGGAATAACTCATAGCAGCCTGGGTGTGGAGGCATAGAGGAATAACCCACAGCAGCCTGGGTGTGGAGGCATAGAGGAATAACCCACAGCAGCCTGGGTGTGGAGGCATAGAGGAATAACTCATAGCAGCCTGGGTGTGGAGGCATAGATGAATAACCCACAGCAGCCTGGTTGTGGAGCATAGAGGAATAACCCACAGCAGCCTGGGTGTGGAGGCATAGGGGAATAACCCACAGCAGCCTGGGTGTGGAGGCATAGGGGAATAACCCACAGCAGCCTGGGTGTGGAGGCATAGAGGAATAACTCATAGCAGCCTGGATGTGGAGGCATAGAGGAATAACCCACAGCAGCCTGGTTGTGGAGCATAGAGGAATAACCCACAGCAGCCTGGGTGTGGAGGCATAGAGGAATAACTCATAGCAGCCTGGGTGTGGAGGCATAGAGGAATAACCCACAGCAGCCTGGGTGTGGAGGCATAGAGGAATAACCCACAGCAGCCTGGGTGTGGAGGCATAGAGGAATAACTCATAGCAGCCTGGGTGTGGAGGCATAGAGGAATAACCCACAGCAGCCTGGGTGTGGAGGCATAGATGAATAACCCACAGCAGCCTGGTTGTGGAGCATAGAGGAATAACTCATAGCAGCCTGGGTGTGGAGGCATAGAGGAATAACCCACAGCAGCCTGGGTGTGGAGGCATAGAGGAATAACCCACAGCAGCCTGGGTGTGGAGGCATAGAGGAATAACTCATAGCAGCCTGGGTGTGGAGGCATAGAGGAATAACCCACAGCAGCCTGGGTGTGGAGGCATAGATGAATAACCCACAGCAGCCTGGTTGTGGAGCATAGAGGAATAACCCACAGCAGCCTGGGTGTGGAGGCATAGAGGAATAACTCATAGCAGCCTGGGTGTGGAGGCATAGGGGAATAACCCACAGCAGCCTGGGTGTGGAGGCATAGAGGAATAACCCACAGCAGCCTGGGTGTGGAGGCATAGAGGAATAACCCACAGCAGCCTGGGTGTGGAGGTATAGAGGAATAACCCACAGCAGCCTGGGTGTGGAGGCATAGAGGAATAACCCACAGCAGCCTGGGTGTGGAGGCATAGAGGAATAACCCACAGCAGCCTGGGTGTGGAGGCATAGAGGAATAACCCACAGCAGCCTGGGTGTGGAGCATAGAGGAATAACCCACAGCAGCCTGGGTGTGGAGGCATAGAGGAATAACCCACAGCAGCCTGGGTGTGGAGGCATAGAGGAATAACCCACAGCAGCCTGGGTGTGGAGGCATAGAGGAATACAGCAGCCTGGGTGTGGAGGCATAGAGGAATAACCCACAGCAGCCTGGGTGTGGAGGCATAGAGGAATAACCCACAGCAGCCTGGGTGTGGAGGCATAGAGGAATACAGCATCCTGGGTGTGGAGGCATAGAGGAATACAGCATCCTGGGTGTGGAGGCATAGAGGAATAACCCACAGCAGCCTGGGTGTGGAGGCATAGAGGAATAACCCACAGCAGCCTGGGTGTGGAGGCATAGAGGAATAACCCACAGCATCCTGGGTGTGGAGCATAGAGGAATAACTCACAGCCGTGCCATGCCGGGCCGGCGCCACTGCCTTTAATGCCATTTACAGGGGTCACCTGTGAAAAATACAAATAAAATGTGTAAAACCATGTGCCCAGGGATTAGAGAACCATGCTCACAGATTAGGGATCTGTATATTGCACGGCGGTGTAGTGGCAATTTCAGAAATTAAATTTGAACCGTGGACAACGGATTAGTAATCCATGGACACATTTTAATAAGCATGTGCATGGATTCCTAATCTGTGGGTACAGATGTCTCACATCAATTATGTTCTTGTACCAGATGACCCCTGGAGGGTTCCATAGAGAGTAAACTGTAGTTTGGTGAGCTGCGCTTTGCAATTATGTTTGTGGTGCCTGGAAGCAGGGTCAGAGTGAGACCTCGCTTTTCTCCTCCTCTCTGGCTGTAGCAGAACTGGAGCAGACACAGTTTGGAAAATTATCAACTACATTTTTGCATTTTTCACACTATCCAGTGTGACAATATTTTGATTAAATATAATTACATAAAGAAAAACAGTTGTTTTTCAATGCATGTCTAGGTTTGGAGGGTTAGGCACCTGTTTTGACAAGCCACCACTAAAACAATCATCAACAATCATCTCACCTCAGACAACAGGCCTACTGACTGCATGCATTTACAAGAAACAGTTAAAACCTTGGTCCTTTTCTTGGTTGATACTGTACCTCCCAATACTTCTCAATCTATGGCATTGGTAAATAACAGTAACTCTGAGTAGATACAAAGAGTAAAACACTAGAGACCAAAAGAGCTTCAACTTCTACTAAATTATTAATTCACATTCAACTACACTCATGACATCTGGATTGACTGCGACAGTCATAATCAAACATGGGTTGACTGCGACAGTCATAATCAAACATCTGGGTTGACTGCGATAGTCATAATCAAACATCTGGATTGACTGTGACAGTCATAATCAAACATCTGGATTGACTGTGACAGTCATAATCAAACATCTGGGTTGACTGCGACAGTCATAATCAAACATCTCGGTTGACTGCGACAGTCATAATCAAACATGGGTTGACTGTGACAGTCATAATCAAACATGGGTTGACTGTGATAGTCATAATCAAACATGGGTTGACTGCGACAGTCATAATCAAACATCTGGATTGACTGCGACAGTCATAATCAAACATCTGGGTTGACTGTGATAGTCATAATCAAACATGGATTGACTGTGATAGTCATAATCAAACATGGGTTGACTGTGACAGTCATAATCAAACATGGGTTGACTGCGACAGTCATAATCAAACATATGGGTTGATTGCGACAGTCACGTCAGCCCCAGTGTAAAAGAGAAAAAAAGAAAGGGAAAAAAGCCTCCAAAACAGCATTACAGAGCAGCCTTCTCTTTAAAATACACACACAGCCCCTGGCACAAATCAATAAAAGGAGGATAAAATGCACTTCCATTTAATTAAGATAACCAGCACATTCTTTTTCTTCTCCTCCCTCCCTCTCTCTCTCTCTCTCTCCCTCTCTCTCTCTCTCTCTCTCTCTCTCTCTCCCCCTTTCATTCTATCCCGCTCCCCATGTCATCCCCCTCGGGGCTTTGAGAAATGTTGTCAGTGGGAATCTGGATTTAATCGTTCCTCCGATCTGCGCCATGTTTTTCAGCCCCTGGAGCGTGTTCTCACACACACCTCCCCCACACTGCTCACCCCATAACCCCCTCTTTGAAATGTCCGTCTGGGGAGCGCTCTGCTCTGCCGCTGAGATGTGTTTGCTCTGGGGCCATGGGACTCTCGGGGCTGACGTGACGGCTAAACTCACTGTGTCTGGGGTCTGTGTGAGAACTGCTGCTGCGTTGGATTGTGTCAGATATTTTGGAGAGGTCACCAATGTTAAATAGGATGCTATGCTATCGCAAGCTAGCAAGCCAGAAGGCGACAGATAACAGAGCTGCCAAGTCTCACCCTTTGACCGTGAGAGTCACGCAATTAGCATTAGGCATATTTAACCTCGGTAACGCTTTAGAATACAGCCCGCAAATAAGCATGTAGTTATAGTATAACTACGGGGTACAAGGAGTGTAGTTATAGTATAACTACGGGGTTTAAGGAGTGTAGTTATAGTATAACTACGGGGTTTAAGGAGTGTAATTATAGTATAACTATGGGGTTTAAGGAGTGTAGTTATAGTATAACTACGGGGTACAAGGAGTGTAGTTATAGTATAACTATGGGGTTTAAGAAGTGTAGTTCTAGTATAACTACAGGGTTTAAGGAGTGTAGTTATAGTATAACTACGGGGTTTAAGGAGTGTAGTTGAATGTCATGTACATTCATGTCAGTTGAGTGTAATGTATCCATGTATTCATGTATCCATGTATCCATGTATTCATGTATCCATGTATCCATGTATCCATGTATCCATGTATCCATGTATCCATGGATTCATGTATCCATGGATTCATGTATCCATGTATTCATGTATCCATGTATTCATGTATCCATGTATCCATGTATCCATGTATCCATGTATTCATGTATTCATGTATCCATGTATTCATGTATCCATGTATCCATGTATCCATGTATCCATGTATTCATGTATTCATGTATTCATGTATCCATGTATTCATGTATCCATGTATTCATGTATCCATGTATCCATGTATCCATGTATCCATGTATTCATGTATTCATGTATCCATGTATTCATGTATCCATGTATTCATGTATCCATGTATCCATGTATCCATGTATCCATGGATTCATGTATCCATGGATTCATGTATCCATGGATTGCAGGACTGTACAATGCAGACATGTTATTCTGGGGCCGGTTGCACCAACTGGTCTTAACTATGCCTGGTCGTAACTCCTACGTCGGTCTTAGTTAAGACCATGGATTTACGCCTGTTGCACCAACACGGCTTACTCTGGTCTTAACTACGCTGGTCATAGCAATGCGCGTTCATGTGAATTGTCGGGGAATGCCCTCTGATTGGCCCACATGTGCCTCGCGCCGTCACCCACTACTGTATGTGCGTCACTACACGTTCCCAATTCTATGTATTAAATTCTAAAATAATTAACGCCAACATTTGGGAAGGCTAAGCCACACAAGTAGTTAGTTATAATCTAACGTCGTGCTTTCAAAGACGGCGAACTGGCGATGTTACGACGATGACGGTCAAAAAGGTCTCCGCGGAGATCTCTGTTACAGGCAGGCTCTACGCCTCCTCCTGACGAGGCGTAGGAGTTACGCCTGGTCGTAGTGAAAATAAGGCTTAAGTCGTCTTGGTGCAACCGGCGTAGCTGTAGGTCGTAAAGTTACGACCAACTTAGCTTAAGACCAGTGTAAGACCAGTTGGTGCAACCGGCCCCTGGTGACCAGGCTAGCATGTGTCTCCTGAGGAGGCCCTCTGTAAGTCGAGCATTCATATTGCCAAAGATGATACCGTCCCAGCGATGATAGCCAGGTTGCAAAGGCCACAAACCAAAAAGCAATGCATTTTGATTTCGCCTCCCTCCCCCCTCCATCCATTTTTATTTTGGAAAGCTAATGTTAACAGTTTTGTCAAGCGCACTGTGCTCCAGGCACAACTGCTTAAGTATATCTTTTGCAATTTAAGTGACCTGTTTTCTGGCGGGGGCCTTTTCCCATTACTGGGAGTGACATTTAATTTAGACTCCATCAGTCATCTCTCCCATTCTGGGCCCCAGCGCTTACCCTCTCTCTCTCCCTCCCTCCCTCCCTCTCTCCCTTTCCCCCTCTCTCTCTCTCCCTCTCTCTCTCTCTCCCTCTCTCTCTCTCCCTCCCTCTCTCCCTTTCCCCCTCTCTCTCTCCCTCCCTCCCTCTCTCCCTTTCCCCCTCTCTCTCTCTCTCTCCCTCTCTCTCTCTCTCTCCCTCCCTCTCTCCCTTTCCCCCTCTCTCTCTCTCTCTCTCCCTCTCTCTCTCTCCCTTTCCCCCTCTCTCTCTCCCTCTCTCTCTCTCTCTCTCCCTCTCTCTCTCTCTCCCTCTCTCTCTCTCCCTCGCTCTCTCCCTTTCCCCCTCTCTCTCTCCCTCCCTCTCTCCCTTTCCCCCTTTCTCTCTCTCCCTCTCTCTCTCTCTCTCCCTCTCTCTCTCCCTTTCCCCCTCTCTCTCTCCCCCTCTCTCTCTCTCCCTCCCTTGCCTTGTTCACATGGTAGCCATGTTTGATTTACATAATTCTTGGAGAGGTGGGGGGGACCTGGAAGACAGTGCAGCAGATGTATGTTGTGTCATACTAGTTACAGGCTCTCTCTGTTGTGTCATACTAGTTACAGGCTCTCTCTGTTGTGTCATACTAGTTACAGGCTCTCTCTGTTGTGTCATACTAGTTACAGGCTCTCTCTGTTGTGTCATACTGGTTACAGGCTCTCTCTGTTGTGTCATACTGGTTACAGGCTCTCTCTGTTGTGTCATACTAGTAATACTGTAATACTAGTAATAATACTGGCATATTATTACTTATGAAATATATTTCCACAACCTCGTACTGTACTTTTCATCTCTCTCTCTGTCTCTCTGTCTCTCTCTCTCTCTCTCTCTCTGCCTCTCCCTCTCTCTCTTTTGAACTAAATTGTATGGAACCTATGGCTGATACTCATGTTATATCGATGAATATTGACAGAAATACAAGGTCATATGTAGTCCACCCCCTATCCCCCATTATTTACACTGGGTCTGTTCAATGGAGGAAATTAAAGGAACACGCCAACATTTTTTTTTTTTTTGTGATCAAATTTTTATTCAATTTTGTCAAATGAAGATCATTACAGTGGTACTATAAGTAGTACAAGGAGTCATATGCATACATACAACAATTGACAGGCTATATTTATATCACCAATGCCTTGCAAAGAAAAAAATAAAAATACATGTTAGGAGTAAGGAGAGAAAAAAAAAGAAACTTAAGGGAAAAGGACAAACAAAACAATAATAATAAAAAATTAAAAAAAGTACAAGTACAATAAAAATATGGACACTAGAAATGTGTATATGTGTAGATCTTATATCCTATCAGAGTGACACCTTAGATCTGAACAAGAGGCTCTGGGTTTGAGAGAGAACCAATAAGGATGTCCCAGGCCTCTACAGTTGATGCCCGCGCTTTATGAGTTACAGCTAACGATCTTTCTATGAGGGCAATGTCCCTTAAATGATTCAACCATTCTTTTGCTGATGGGGGGTCGGGGGTGAACCATGAGTGAATTATGGTCTTTTTGGCGGCAGTTAAGCCTGCGAAAATAATTTTCCTAAAGGCTAACGTGGTATTATCACTAAGAGTAGAATCATCATTGAAAAGAAATAACATAGGTTGTTTAGGAATTGGGAATTTCAGAATATTCTCAAGGCTCTCCGCCACCTTGGACCAAAGGTTACAAACAGAAGGACATTCCCAGAAAACATGAAGATATGTTCCAACCGTGTTCTGGTTACATTTAGTGCAGTTTGGGCTATCTATAAGCTTCATCCTGAAGCGCCTGTATGGTGTAGCATAAAATTTATGAACAAATTTGTAATGAATGAGCTGATGTGCCGGGTTTTTTGATGAGATGAAGATGTTTGTCCAAATATTGTCCCAGTCAAGCGGAGGGTCCTGTCCCTCGAGGTCCCGATTCCAGGAGGTAATCACCCCCAGAGTTATGCAGTTTTTAGAGATTAAATCATTATAGATCTTGGACACCAGTCCAATGGAGGATGTTTGAGGGCTAATCCAGGTGTTCAATGGATGAGAGGGTAAAGGTGCATTCCACGGCACTCCATGTGCACGAATTGCTGATTTCAATTGCAGGTACAGGAACCAGGAAAATCCAGGAAGGGAATAAGTCTCTTTGAGTTTTTGGAATGAGAGTAGTCCATTCTCATCATACAGATCCTGAAGGCTGTGAATCCCCTTAGAGGCCCAGCTATCTTTGAAGTATGGACCAAAATTCTGAAGTAGATTATAGTTGTACCAAATTGGGGAACGAACACAGAGTTTGACATTACAACCCATATATTTCTGTACATCAAACCAAGTTTGTAAAGAGCTACCTATAATTGGACCAAACAGTCTGCTTGCTGATCTAGGTTTTACTCCACAGAGCAGTACATCCACCAATCTGTGTGGTTTTACCAGTTCCTGCTCTATCTGGCGCCAAGGTGTAACCGCTTCCTCGTCACACCAAGTTGTCAGTGACTTTATCTGGAATGACCAATAATATAATTTGAAATCAGGTAACCCCAAACCTCCAGAGGCTTTTGAGCGTTGAAGTGTAGACAACCGAATACGAGGTCTTTTGCCATCCCAAATGAATTTAGAAGTCAGAGAATGTAAGTCATCAAAATATTTAGCTGGTGGAGGTATAGGGATCATAGAAAATAAAAAAATTAATCTACCAAGAACATTCATCTTCATTATTGCAATCCTGCCTTGTAGGGACATTTTAAGTTTAGACCATCTCTGAATATCAGATGAAATTTCCAGTTTGAGTTTGTCGTAATTTATTCGTGATATATCAGAAAAGCTGGTTATCTTCAAACCCAAATATGTAAAAGCAGTGTTATGCCACTCAATGTGTGGAATGACTGGTAATGCCAAGTCTTTTGCTGAGGTGTTCAGAGGAACCAGAAGAGACTTATCCCAGTTAATCTTATAACCAGAGAATTGACTGAACTGTGTAAAAACTTGTAGTATTTGAGGCAAAGAATGGGAGATATTGGTAAAGTAAAGTAACACGTCATCAGCATAAAGAGAAATTTTATGTTGTGTACCTTGTATACTGATAGGTGAAATGTGGGGATTTAGTCTAATTGCTTGAGCTAATGCTTCCAGTGATAGCGCAAAGAGCGAGCTGGATAGCGGGCAGCCTTGACGAGAACCACGTTGTAGGGGGAGTGTTTTAGACAGGATATTGCCTGTTTGCACAACTGCACAAGGGTTAGTATAAAGTGTTTTAATCATGGATATAAAATTTCTGCCAAATCCAAATTCCTCTAGAGCCACCCACAGATATTCCCAACTCACCCTATCAAAGGCTTTTTGCGCATCCAGGCTGAATACAGCTGCAGGATGGGCATCTGATTCAGATGCATGTATGATGTGGAAAAGCCGTCTGATGTTGTCTGACGCAAGTCTCCCCTTTACGAACCCTGTTTGGTCATGGTGAATTAGCTTGCCCACATATGGCTCTATTCTTTCAACTAAAACTTTGGCAAATAGCTTCAGCTCTGTTGTAATAAGTGATATTGGTCTGTAACTGTCACATCTCAAAGGTGGTTTGCCTTTTTTAAGTAATACTGATATAAGTGACGTATTTTGGTCACGATGAAATGACCCAGTATGCAGAGCATAGTTGATGGAATCTAAGAGGAGTGATCCAACAATATCCCACAATTCTAGGTACAGCTCCGGAGGTAGACCATCGAGGCCTGGTGATTTTGCCTTTTGCATCGAATTCAAAGCCTTTTTAAGTTCAGATAGAGTGAGTGGTGCATCAAGGCAATCTGCATCCTCAGCAGTCAATGAAGGTAAATTGAGCTCTGACAGATATAATTTAAGGGCAGTCAAATCAGGGGCAGGTTCAGCTGTGTAGAGATGAGCGTAGAACAGCCTAAAAGTGTCATTTATTTCACCTGGATCATAGGTAATTGGGCCTGATGAAGTTTGGATTGCATTAATGGTGGAAAATGATTCATTTTGTCTTAGCTTAGCAGCTAGAAGCTTACTTGCCCTCTCGCTCTGATCGTAATATGTAACTCTAGTGCGGTGAATTATGAATTCAGCTTTAGTCTTGAGTAAATTATTTAATTCAAATTTCAGTGCTGAGAGAGTTGCATGAGTCTGATCAGAAAACTGATGCTTCTGATCAGATTCTAGCGTCTGTATTTCACTTTCCAATTGTGTGACTCTACGTTTTCTGGATGCCTTTAAATGAGAAGCAAATGAAGACGATTCTCCCCTTATAAAGCATTTAGTCGTTTCCCAAAGTATTTGGGGTGAGGATGCTGTCTCTGAATTAATTTCTAAAAATACTTTAAGATTATCTTTCAGTTGCTTCAAAAAATTCGAATTTTGGAGTAATGTTGTATTAAAGCGCCATCTATGTGCATGTTTTTGGCTGCCCTGCATGATCAGAAAGTTATATATCACTGGGGCGTGGTCTGATATTATAATAGGAAGTATATCAGTAGAGTTAATGCACTGGTTCAAATGAGGAGACACAAATATATAGTCAATTCTCGAGTATGTCTTATGTCTAGCAGAGAAGAAAGTGTAATTCCTAGTCGTTGGGTTACGTGAGCGCCACGGATCAATAACATTCAAATCAGAAATAAATGCGTTAATCCCACAGGGTGTTTCTTGAGTTGGACGTATGTTCATTGATTTATCTAGGTTTGTATCACAAACCTGATTGAAATCACCCCCGACTATAAATTGATGTTCAGGCATGTCTAAAAGAGTGTTAGAAACCATGCTAAGAAAGTTTGGGTCATGGACGTTGGGGCCATAAATTGAAGCAAGACATATCTTCGTATTATTGATTGTAATACAAACATATGTCATTCTTCCCTCATCGTCTTTACCAAAATTATCAATATTCACACCTAAATTCCTCCTGAATAGAATAGCGACTCCTTTTGACCTATTTGCAGCAGAGGAGTGTTGGCGTGTTGCTTAACACGCCAACATTTTGGGAGATTTACCTATTTGCCATATTCCCAGTAAAATGAAAAGATAGATACCCTTCTCTTCCCTGTGCGTGCACTAGAAACTCTCTATTCATTACTGGATTTATGCCTGTTACATTCGGCTAAGTTTGATTGATGATTATTACTTTTACTTCTGATTTCCCCCCATTTTCTCCCCAATAGACCCTTCTCACGGGTGCCATTTTGTGCCGAAAAGGCAGGGTAAACACAGGTGGAAGCAAAACACTAATGAGGGTTTCCAACTTCCAATGATGGGAATTTGGAAACCCTCATTAGTGTGTGCACCTCTGTTTGCCTTTTCGGCACAAAATGGCCCCCATGAAAAGGGTCTATTGCACGTGGCCAATTTCCCCCTGCTGCCCGTTGCTGCGCCGCCCCCTCTGCCGATCTGCCGAGAGCCGTAGAGTAGCACCATGCTTCCTCCGACACATGCACAGTTTCCGGCTGTTCCTTTTCACCTGACAGCGGGGAGCGCACGTGGGAATATCACGCTATTCCCACCTTCCACCCCGAACAGGCGCCCCGACCAACCAAAGGGGGCGCTAGTGCAGCGAGAAGGGTATCTGGCTTACATTTAGTGATAATATGTTGGCTAAGGCACATTTATGCAGCTTCGCGTTTGGGTTACACTGATTTAGAGCATACAGTAGTATATATTTTGTCAATGTATTTGAGTGAGTTAACTTCTTAGTTTCACATATTACAGGACATACACACACAAAATAGACAATAGAGAAAGGCCACTGTGAGTGTGAACTCAGCTGTCCCGATCGTTACTCCACCCCCTCTGCAGATCTGGGGAGAGTTGTACTGTGGAGTAGCACATGCATTATCTGATACAGGTGCAGTCGTGCCAGCTGCTTCTTTTCACCTGACAGCAAGGCGTTTCACCGGCATGACGTAGGATCACTCTGTTGCCCCCAGTTCCCCTCCCCCGCGAACAGGCTTCCCGACCAACCAGAGGAGGCACTAGTGCAGCGACCAGGACACGTACCCTTAATCCGGCTTCCCACCCGCAGACACGGCCAATTGTGCCTGTATGGACGCCCGACCAAGCCAGCGTTAACACGGGGGCTCGAACCTGCGACCCTCGTGTTAGTAGGCAGGGAATCTACCTCTGCAGTACCCAGACGCTCCACATCTGCTTTGATGTATATTTAGTCAGACTCCCTGAGTGCCACACTTGTAAGGGCTTTGATGCACTCTGAGAAAAGGATTGGCATAGTTCCACACTAGAATGTATGTGCCAGGAGGCTCATTGAATAAGCAGTGTGGAATGATGTAACGCTGCTGTAGTGGGGCCTCAGCGTTCTGCACATGATGTGTTCCACAGTATTGAAGCCTTCAGAATACACATTTCTTGACCACTGTACATGCTCAAAGTATTCATATTTTACTCAGGCGATGATGATGGTATTAACTGAATTGAAGGATTGTAGGGTATGTAAAGAGATGACAGATTTAATTCAATTCTCTTTATGCTTGGTAGGTGTTTCTTCAGTTGCCAACTGTAGTTTATTTCCAAAGAAAAAAACTAGCGTTTATTTTTGGTATTTCCTAATGACTGAGATAGCTCTCTCAGATCAAAAGTTGAGTATTTTAATATCTTATGTGGCAGTGGTGGCCCAATGGTTAGAGAAGCGAGCTTGTGACCGGAAGGTCGGCGGTTCAATCCCCGGGACCGGCAGGATAAATCTGGGTGGGGAAAGTGAAAAGGCAGCGCTTGCCCCTCCCTCATTACCACCACTGAGGTGCCCTTGAGCAAGGCCCTTAACCCCAACTGCTCCAGTGGAGCTGCTCAGTGGCCAGCAGATCAGATTGTGGTTGTACTGGTCAGCTTCCAGGTGTGTGTGAATGTGAACAGGGCACTCCTGAAAAAGAGAGCATTGCTCTCAGTGAAACTCCGCCTGTATAAATAAAGGTAAAAAAAAAAAAAAAAAAAAAAAGTCTGTTATGGGTTTCAACATTCCACAACATAATATTTTCTACAGTGGCATTCCAGTAAAATCTTAAATAAATATTTCCCCTTTTGTTTTATGAAAATAATTATTCACCATGATGATGGAGATGAAAGTAACCAAATCAGGTTCTCAAAATCAAAATCTCAAAAAACCTGCAAAACTCATTTTTTACCTTCTTTGTATCTTTTGTTCTTCTAAAAGTGCAGAATTGCTCTGTCACAACCTTAGGATCACTGCACTTATATTGGAGTAAATGGGATATATTATATATATATATATATATATATATAATATATCCCATTTACTCTACCATACTTACTTTACCATAAGTGCAGTGATCCTAAGGTTGTGACAGAGCAATTCTGCACTTGTAGAAGAACAAAAGACTTGGATGTTGCATCAACTTTTTCTGTGTTCTCAAAGTCCGGACCGGGCCGGCGTAGAAACCCATTAGGCACCGAGCAATGATCACTTTCCAAATGGTTCAAAGAAGAAGAGTGGACATCCAGTGTTTCAGTGTTCAAGGTGACCTTCGTTCTTTCAGCAATACGGCTCAGCAAATTATAGCGGCAAGCACTATCAGATGGAGGAAGGCTAAAG
>NC_139625.1:90828830-90841330 GCF_964638095.1 Poromitra crassiceps | reverse complement strand
GCCGGATCCGGCCCACGGGCAGGTTTCATCCGGCCCGCGAGATGTTTTGGAATATTAAAAAAAATATATATATATATTATTATTATTATTAAATTCGCACCCCATTATCATGAACTACGTGTGGCTAATAAGCAAGCTAAGAGTTCATTCATAAGTTAATTAACCTGCACTACAAGGAAGTATGTCAGTAGGTCATCAGGTGTAAACAAAGCCGCCATGATGCCACGCTGGAATTGAATCGCGCATTCAGCTACCTACCAAAAAACAAAAGAATCAACAAGATCAGGCGCGGACTGCATAATCGGGCACGTCGGGCAAATGCCCGGTGGCCTGGCCTGGCCTGGCCTGGCCTGCAAAAAAAAAAAAAAAAAAAAAAATTGTGCCCGCAGTCAGGCCACTCATTGAACAGCAGGCCAGGCGCCGCCTATTGGTTTACTAGTGGTTTTATTACTTTATTCAGGATTAAAGTGGGTGCATCTCATTGTAAAATTGGACTTGGCCCAAATTGGGCTTCAAACGGCCCAAATTGAGCTTCAAACGGCCCAAATCGGGCTTCAAACGGCCCAAATCTGGCTTTAAACGACCCAAATTGGGCTTCAAACGGCCCACATCTGGCTTCAAACGGCCCAAATTGAGCTTTAAATGGCCCAAATTTTTCTGACGCCGGCACGCGCGTCGGCCCGTATCGGCCTGGCCTGCTTGGTATCTAATGCCCGGCCTGAATTACGATCCCAGTCTGCCCCTGAACAAGATGCTGTCGAAAAAGAGAAAGGTTAACACGGAATGCAGGCAGTTTCAAGAGAAATGGAAAGAGCAGTATTTCTTTTGTGAAGTAAATGGGTAAATGAGTCGAATTGATTTTAGTAAAAAAAAAATCCGGCCCCCATGAGGTCTCAGATATTTAAACAGCCTTGTTTGTGTACAGTACCAGTGGCATGGGAGTAATAAAAAGGGATTAAGGACCAGGACCCCTGGTGGTCAGTAAGATGGGCTGGTTGAGCCAATGTTAAAATGATCTTTATTTATTATTTATTTTTGCTTTAAAACTATTTTTTAATTTTCTGCTTAAAGTTCATGAAAAAAGTGGCATTCTTGTTTTTTCACACAATAATTTCATAATACCATTTGTAATGCCACCGTTGTAGTGCTGTTGTTCAAAATTAAAGTACATTTTCTCAGATTTATTGATGTCTTTCTAGTCACACAATTTAATAGTCAGTGTTTCCCATACACTGATCTATTTGTGGTGGTACACCCTACATAGATTTTGACCCCCACAAATACTGCCACATATTAATTTCAACTAGTTGACTGCAAACTCCTGCTTTAGTGCTTACAGTATATTATTATCTTGTCGGAATATTATTCCAGCCAATAAGTTAGGAAGTTCCCTTTTGATTTAATTTTACTTTTGTTTTGCCTACAAAGCAAAATGTTACTTTACTTGAAACTCCCCTGAAGTGATTTTGGTATTATTTATGCAAGCATAATTCTACCATATAGTAACCTGTATGCAGAATATATATAGTATATATAGGGAAACAATTATTTTTTCATTGCTGTAAAATAGGGGTGTCACAATATATCGTCCCACGAAATTTCGCGATAGTAAAACGTCACGATATGTATCGTTGAGATGAAATCTCATATCGTGAAAAAAAAAAAAACTTTTTTTTTTTTTTTTTTTTTCAAAAGTAGACAAAGAAACGTCTTTGTTTGTTGAAGTTCAATGTGTGGAAAGTAGTTCAGTTGAACAAGTCTCTGAAGAGACACATGAGAAGTTATACAGGAGAGAAACCATTCAATTGAGTTTCTGGCAAAACTGTTTACTTGACAGGAAAAACTGAAGATGCATAAAAAATAGACTAAGAAAAGTCTTGTTGTTTGAGTTTGAAGAAAAACTGAAGACGCATAATGAGAATTTATACTGCTGAGAAACCTTTTAGTTCAAAGTAAATCTAAGTGACGGTGTAACTCATTCTATTTCAAGATAAGCCTTATCTCCAATCTCATGTTTTTTCTAGTTGTTATTGTAATAACAATTTCCCACAACAGCATGTTTTGTATTTGTGCATTTCAAATAAAATACTACTTTTCCAGTCATATATTGTCATTATTCAAGTTTAAAAAAATATTGTTAAAATCGTATCGTATCGTATCGTTATCGTGAACCCAGTATCGTGATACGTATCGTATCGTGAACTGAGTGTATCGTGACACCCCTACTGTAAAACCACAGAACGGTAAAGAAGATATTGATGTGTGTAGTTCTTCATAGATCTAGTCTCTTCATTTTGATCTCAAAGTGCGCCAGTTTGGTCCATTTTTACTTGAAACTGTACAAAATTTTCTTCCGGGGGGGCATGCCCCCGGACCCCCCTAGGGGTTCAGTGGTCCATGACCTTTGGGTGGGCTGAGCCCACCCAAAGCTCTGATGCTAAAACCGCCCCTGGTGTCCGGTAAACAAGGACGGTAGCAAAAGCAGCAAGCAGACGGCGCCTCTCGTTCGCCACCTCTGGGGCCGCTTCAGTTGCGGGCGGCTGGGTCCTGGGAAAACCACGACACGGGCAGAGGGAGAACATCTACTCTGTGATCTACTCTGTCACACACAGGCAGCACTTTGCACAACGTGCGCACAACGACAGGCTTTTGTGGTGCCGCAAATGCTCTGTTATCGAGTTTCTTGCCAGTATTATTATTTGACTTTGTGGCCAAAATCGGGGACATTTTCGCGGACAGCTCCAGCCGGGGACAGAGCACCGAAATCGGGGACTGTCCCCGAAAATCGGGGACGTCTGGTCACCCTAATTCACGCACAACTGAATATGTTGAAATATGTTCTCTTCCAAAAGACAATATATTAACATATCAACTTTGGTGATAAATGCATAATCAAATGTGTTTCAAGAGCTCAGATTCATGTCTTGTGTTTTCATGTCCACCCTCACCACGCTCACATAAATCATGGCGGGGAAATGCAAACCTGACCACAAATCAATGGCTAGAGGCAAACCTCATCCTACTTGCAAACAGCGAGCGCTGTCACATTGCAACCGCGAACGTGGTGCTTTGCATTCTGGGACGGCCGCCATCGGCCTGAGGGGATTGGCGGCGGACTGCGGATGCTTTTAGGTGTCTTGAAAGCTCAAAGGTGTAGCAAGTGAGTGCAAGATAGATGTTTGAGTTGTCTCGTGAAACGAGCCCAGCTGCTCCCCAGCTGATAGGCCAGCAATATGCCCTTCCATGATGCCTTCAGGAGACGTCTGTTGTTGCAGTCGCTTCTTTTTACGCAGCCGATTATGACAGTGAGACAGTAGTGGACAGCGGCCGACAACTAGAAAATACATACATAACATATATGTCAAACCTTTCCTCAATAATGTAATTTGAGCAACAATATTTATCCCCTCTCAAAATATATTAATATAATTTATGACAGCAAAATGTGCACTTGGAGTTATAAGGTCTTTTGTAGAGTGTAGCCAAATTGAACGTCACTTCCTGCCTTTCTCTCTGTACCAGCGTCAGAAAACCCCTGATAATATTCCTATAATATTCTTCTAATATTCCTATAGTGTGTACAGTATTAGTATAGTATAGTATAGTGTGTACAGTATTAGTATAGTATGGTATAGTATCGTATAATGTGTACAGTATTAGCATAGTATGGTATGGTATAGTATAGTGTAATGTACACAACAGTACAGTATAGTACAGTATGTATAGTATAGTATTTTATTTTTATTTTTTTTATTTAGCCTTTATTTATACAGGGAAGCACTTGAGAGCGAGCTCTCATTTCCAAGAGCGCCCTGTTACAAAAGAACATATACAGAAGTTACAGACAGACAAGATTACAATATATAATAAAATACTAGTATAGTATAGTATAGTATAGTATAGTACAGTACAGTACAGTACAGTATAGTGTGTACAGTATTAGTCCAGAGTTGTGCTTTCTGCCTCTTTTTGCCACGTGCGCAGAAGCGCATGGTCAAGAGAAGGCTTTTTGGGGTGAATCATTCATTCATTCAGTCAGGAACAGATAACGGATAGGATATCATCAGTGATGATGTCATCAGTGATGATGTCATCAGTGATGTCATGCCAAATATTTTGGTGGTTCCATCTGGTTCCATCCTCGTCAGGTATTTTGACTGTAAGAGGGCCAAGTCTTCATTAACTCATTGAGTGCCAGCCACTTTTGGAGAACGGACGCTCCCAGTGCCAGAGTTTCAGAGCGTTTTCAGTGATTTCTCGAGGCCCACAGAATATTGTGTGATATTACTATGTAAACACTGAACACGCACAAAGAACGATGAGACTCTATTCTATCATCTGCAAAAAAAAGTTTATTGATCCCATTTTCCGTTCTTTAGTTATGAGCCGGAGAAGATAGCTTGATTCATCCAAAAATAGCAATTTTTTTCTAGAAGCTGAGATAATTGGCCTTTTGTGAAATTAATCATTTCAAGCACATCACTGACTCTGAAGCTAATCTTTTCTAATGTAGTCACACCTCAAAAATAATTTCCTTCAATAAAACAGTTTAGGCCAGGGAATTTTGTTTGGCAGAATAATATTTTTAGCTACAACCAGCAGCGCTGGCCCCTGCGTGCGCTGCTGGTTGCAGCTTCTTGCTGGTTTTGATTTGCTGCTGGTGGGTATCGGATATTCTGGCTTGCGTTTGTCAATCCTGTCCTGCTGCCTGGGTCTGTCTGGGTGTTGCGCGCTGCTCTGCGTGCCCCCCCCCCCCCCCCCCCGCCCCGCCTCGCCTCAACTGCACACTCCTCCTCCTGTCTGTGGTGGCTCTCTGCTGAGTTTGCTGTGCGCACAGTGAAGGGTGCGGAACAGCCAGGCTTTTTTACAGCGTTCCGCGTGTGTTTGTCACCGGCAACGATGCTTCCAGTTGAGAATAATAACAACTCCACGGTGTGGATGTGCGGATTTGCTGTCGCAACCGACACGGAGCGGCTCAATTGTGGGAGCAGATTGGCTGCTGCAGGCACAGCTGCAGTAACGTGCTTCAGCATATCGATGCATACGGATGCGATGCGATTTCCGTTTCCATAACGACTTCTTCTTTGTTTTTTCCTTGCCTTTCTGTTATGTGGAGAGCACTGTCGCCACCTAAGGGTTCTGTAAAATAGGTTATAGACCTCCAATAGCTACAATAGTTGTACCAGAGATGTATCAGGGATTGATCCACGTCCCACCGTCAAAAAACGCAATTGACGACAACCGTCGTCATTGGCACTCTACGTCAGTATTTGAATTGACGACAGCTGTCGTCATTGGCATTCAATGAGTTAAGAAGGTCCTCATGTTTTTCTCTGAAATTGATTCTGTTGAGAAGTTCTGCGTATGTTCTGTCGTTGCCTTGGTGATGGTTCTGTTCCAGTGTTGCACAGCTGAACATCTGCCAGAGATTGAAGATATGGAAAACATCTTTAAACCTGCCAAACTTGGGCTGTCGAAAGATGTTGTTTCCTCGAATGGGCTTGAGTTGCATGAGGTCGCCTAGTTGCTACATGACGCACGTGGTCCTGGGCCGAATTCGCCCCTGTTTTTATCTGTTATCACAACAATATTTCTATAATATTCCCTTTAAGACTATGTGGACTTTTAGAGTGAGAGAGAGAAGCAGGAGAAGCAAAGAGAGAAAGAATCTATGATGTGTGACCGAGAACGAGTCGATCGTTTCAAAGGTAATAAGGACCAAGCAGGTAGATTGTGATTACAAACATGGAGGACAGCTGCGAGGGAGCTAATCAGTGGAGGGACAGTGAGGTTTTAGACCTTATAAGTATTAGCAAGAAGTATCAGCTATTGCTCCACAGAAAACCATCATTAAAATTTTGGCTCTCTTTCTCCTCCTCCTCGCTATCATCTGCTCCCGTATTCGCTGGCTTCCACTGCACAATAACTTGTAAATTAAACCGTAAACAACAGATGAAACAACATCGTCAGCTACCCCCATGTTTACTGCTGTCTTCTTCTGGGTTTACGTAGAACAGCAGTGTGCTGCGTGTGACGTTATTGTTGTTCTTCTGCGCATGCGGGTCACTTCAGGTCCGCGACCTGTTCACACTGGAGTCTGATATGGGCCACTTTTAAAAAGTCTGTGTGAACAGCCACACAAAAAATCTGCTTTGATCAAAAAATCAGATTCAAGCGCTAAGGTTTGCTGTGTGAACGTAGCCTTGTGAGTGAATTTATGACATCACTGATGATGTCATCAGTGGGACAGACAGACAAGCAAGCGCGAATTTTCTTTTTTCTTTTAAACGTGATTTTTAGAAAACGCTTCAAAAGGCATAACAGTGATTACCGTTGGTAAAGATTATCCTGCTGAACCCAAATTCGTGCTCCCATAAACTTTTGTTAACCACAGACCTCCCCATTCTAAAACCCCATAGACCTTTTCCCTGACGAACCAACATGGCGGCGACTTCTGATTAAGCCTACAAAAATACGTCATCTCTGTGGTGTTACAGTTACAACCGGCCCTTTGAGAGCAACCATAATGCTGATGTGACACCGCTGGTCTAATTCAACCATTACATACTTCACACCAGACTCCATTTTGGAAGCGGGGAAAAAAGGTAAATCTTGATTTCAGTCTCGGTGTTCACTCTGAGCATGTGCTTCCAATCCCCTCAGCTGTGCTCTGGAACTGTAATGTAATCTATTCCTGGTGGTACAGCTCAGGGGTTGAGTATGAACTGGAATCTAATCTATTACTGGTGGTACAGCTCAGGGGTTGAGTATGAACTGTAATGTAATCTATTCCTGGTGGTACAGCTCAGGGGTTGAGTATGAACTGTAATGTAATCTATTACTGGTGGTACAGCTCAGGGGTTGAGTATGAACTGTAATGTAATCTATTACTGGTGGTACAGCTCAGGGGTTGAGTATGAACTGTAATGTAATCTATTACTGGTGGTACAGCTCAGGGGTTGAGTATGAAATGTAATGTAATCTATTCCTGGTGGCACAGCTCAGGGGTTGAGTATGTGGGTGGACACACAGAGGGGGCGCTCCCTTGGGTGCTCGAGTGTGAATCACTGCAGTACAGCAACGCCGCTTTTGATCAGTTAGGGATGGATGCTGTACCATGCGATGGGAGAGACATTTGAATTCATTCCTTGGTTTGATAGCTACACTGTAGCTCTTTCTTCATTTCTTTGTCTCTGGATATATATTTGCCCCTGGCCCTCTATCAGAGAGACAACACAAATGGCTCATCTAATGCTCCCATGTTTCTTCCTTTTCACCGTTGGCAGTATCTTCTACCCATTCCGCGGAGTGTGAAAAGCTTTCCTAAGGCGGTTAGATTTCTGCACTCTCCTGAGCACAATAACAACAGCCTTTTGTGGAGGGAGGCGAGTGATGGATAGGGTCTTGGTGTCTGGTTGTGCTACGTTTGCTTTGCTTCTAATAGAGTTGCCTTTTGTCTTGATAGATGTGTGATGCTCAATTTGAAATTGGACATGTCCTTAATGAACCGTGCAGCACACTGCCCACTTTACATACAGCAATGTGAGTTTTTGGCTTTCGTAGATTAACGTCGTTGATAGATGGATGTTAAGACTGATAACAGTGTTTTAGAGCAATGGTCATTGCAACTAATGTCAGTCTCTGTTCAGATTTGAGGAGCTACTGAAACCTGCTCACACAATGGGCATCATGATTTGTCCAGACAAAGTCTCAAACCCACAGACTATAAGATCATCTGTTTTACAGTTGTCATCTCTGTTATGGTGCGCCCACACCAGATTTTGTCAGTAGCCTATCAGGGCCCGGTTTGACCATCTTGCATCGGGGCCTGGGTCTGACTCGTTACGCTGCTGCGCTTAACATTGGTCGATTTTCAAGGGTGTTAAAACAGTCGATGTTTACGAATGCGACCTCTTGTGGTCGAATTATTAAATACATGCGTGCAGTGCATACGCCAGAGTCGGGAGCTGTAACCAAGGAGTAAGGGCGACCTCTGGCGGTCTTTAACGTAACGATGGTCTGATAACAGTATTGTTCTGGTACACCAGAACAATACAATCAGACACAATATGCCCTCCGGTCCGCTATAAAAAAAGCACGGAGAGATTATGGAAGGCAGCTGGAGTCAAAATTGGACACTAACAACCCCAGACACCTGTGGAGAGGGCTCCATGCTGCCACAGACTTCAAAGAGGCGAAACGACAGAACCCCAGCACGTCACCCACCCTACCGGACGAACTCAACGCGTTCTACGATAGGTTCGACCCCTCTGCCAGAGCGCCTCCCCTCCTCCCCCCCTCCTCTCCCACCCCTCTCCTCCTCTCCTCCCCCCCATCACCCCCCCCTCTCCCCTCCCCCCCACCGTCACCCCCCCCTCTCCTCCCCCCCCCACCCCTCCTCCTCCCCTCCCCCCCACCACCCCCCCTCCTCTCCTCCCCCCCCTGCCACCTCTCTCCCCCCATCACCTCTCCCCCCCCTGCCACCTCCCCCCATCACCCCTCCTCCTCTTCCCCCCCCGACCACCCCCCCTCCTCCCCCCCACCCCCTCCCATTCCCACCTAACCACCAACCCCCCCACCTCCCACCCCCCACAGATCCAGACCGCCCTCTCACCATCACTGAGGATGAGGTGCGCTGGTCGTTCCTACGTATCAACCCACGCAAGGCGGCCGGCCCGGACGGCATCCCCGGGCGGGTCCTCAAGGCCTGCGCCCACCAGCTGGCAGGCGTATTCACAGACATTTTCAACCAGTCTCTCTCCCTCCGACGCGTTCCCTCCTGCTTCAAAGCAGCGACAATCATCCCCATTCCCAAGCAGCAGAAAGTGACCAGCCTCAATGACTGGCGCCCAATAGCCCTCACGCCAATAGCCAGCAAGTGCTTTGAAAAGCTGGTCATATCAAAGATCCGCCCCACACTCCCCCCGGACCACGACCCGCTACAATTTGCGTATCGCCCGAACAGGAGCACAGCGGACGCAGTAACACACGTGCTCCACACCGCCCTCTCCCACCTGGAGGGGAAGGACACCTATGTAAGAATGCTGTTCGTGGACTACAGCTCAGCATTCAACACCATAGTACCCTCCAGGCTGGTACGCAAGCTCAAGGATCTGGGACTAAACACAGCAATGTGCGACTGGATCCTGGATTTCCTGACAGACCGCCGCCAGGTGGTGAGGGTGGGCAACCTCACCTCCTCACCACTGACCATCAGCATAGGAGCGCCTCAGGGGTGCGTCTCCAGCCCCTTCTGGTACGACCTCTACACCCACGACTGCGTGGCGACTCAAACTTCGAACACCATCGTGAAGTTTGCAGACGACACAGCAGTCGTGGGGCTGATCTCGGGGGGCGACGAGACGGCCTACAGAGAGGAGGTGGGGGCCCTGGAACAATGGTGCCAGGACAACCACCTCTCTCTGAACGTCTCCAAGACCAAGGAGGTCATTGTAGACTACATGAGGGGGGGGGGGGGCACACACCCCCCAATCACCATCAACGGCACAGTGGTGGAAAGGGTGGACAGCTTCAAGTACCTGGGAGTCAACATCCACCAGGACCTGACTTGGGCCGGCCACACCGCCACTGTTGTCAAAAAGGCCCAACAGCGAATACACGGACTCAGGCGCCTGAAGAAATTTGGGCTAAGGCCAGAAATCCTTAGTGACTTCTACAGAGGCACCATTGAAAGCCTGCTGACTGGCTGCTTCACCACCTGGTACGGGAACTGTACCACCATGGACCGCAGGGCGCTACGGAGAGTGAGACGCGCGGCCCAGCACGTAACAGGACGTGAGTTGCCAGAACTGCATGAACTATATAAACAGCGGTGCCTCAGGAGGTCCCTGAAGATCATCAAAGACACAAATCACCCCCACAACAGCCTGTTCTCCCTGTTACCCTCAGGGAGAAGATACAGGGTTCCAAAAGCACGCACAAATCGCTTGAGGAACAGTTTCTTCCCGCAGGCCACGAGACTCCTTAACATACACAAATAGTGTAGTAGCCGTACTGTACCGTACTGTAGCTGCTACCATTACGTATGTCTAATGTTTAATTGTATGTTTAATAAGGAATATGCTATTTGCACCTGTATGTCAAATACGCCGAATTTAAAACGCAGAGTTTAATTGTATGTTTAATAAGGAATATGCTATTTGCACCTGTATGTCAAATACGCCAAATTTAAAATGTTTAAGCACGTCTAAAGTATGCACATGACATGTGCACCTATGTGCAGTGAATATGCCACTGTCTCTGACTTGTCTTATCACTATACTGCCTTATTGCTTGTTGTGTCTCTTGTTGTTTTTTTGCACTCATATGCCCTGTTATATTTGTACTATGTTGTAAACGGAGTCCACAGCACAAGAATTTCACACGTGATACTTGTACCATGGAGTGACAATAAAAATCTTGAATCTTGAATCTTGAATCTTAAGCTCGCTGACACCTAAGGGCCGATGTCCATCAGATACGGTCCAGCTCCGTGTGGCTCTGGTACGGCTGCCGAAACTGACTCGCACCCATGTCATCTAGTCAGACGCAAGCAAGAGACACAAGCGGATCTGTCAAAAATATGCATCTGGTCTATTTTTGCCAGATCCGCTTGTGTCTAGATGACATGGGTGCGAGTCTGTTTCAGCAGCCGTACCAGAGCCACACGGAGCTGGACCGTATCTGGTGGACATTGCGCTTAAGGGGGAAGCGGTGGGATTGGCTGATTTATTAGTTATTCTGTCATTTTGGAATGATGGCGTGTTGCGTATTGCTCTGATCATGGAAACCAGTCACGATGACCAACTCAGCCTAAAAGTCACACAGTGTGCCTTAGTCCATTGAGCCAGCTGGATGACTGGATGAAAATGTGGATTTTGAAGCCTTCCGTAGTGTTGCAGTGTTAAATGATGTACAGATACAGTGTAGCTTTAGAGGAATCTGCCTTGACTCTTCACTGTAGTCCAGACTGAAGGGACAGATGGAGGCTGGCTACACTCAGCATGAGACTGCTGCTGATCTGACATATCTAGACATGATGATACATATGTATCTATTTATCTTTCTATCTATCCATCTATCTATCTGTCCGTCTGTGCAAGCGTCCGTCTGTGGGTTTAGTTTCTTTTGTTGTTGTGGTTCTTTTTCATTTCAGTTTATTTAAGCAATATCACACCGTATGCTTTACCGTCATTATATATAGATCTTTTTTTTTTTTACAATTTTCAGAACATAGGGAACAAACAGGCTCAGACAAAAAAGCAAAACATACATCATCTACATTCCAGTGTTACCATTAACCAGCCGCATCGATTTTTGAACATGCCTAGTATTGTACTGCCTAGTATTGCCTTCATCACCATCATCATCATCCAACTACCAGTACATTACAGTATCAGTTCATTGCTCTCCTATTAATCCCTCTGCCAAACAGCCATACCATATTTTAAACAAGTAACATTAGCCTACCGCTCACACATTCAGTTGTTTGTGTTTCATTAGTCTCGCTGGCCAGCCCATGGCCAGCCTCCTCTCCCTTCCGTGAGTAGGGAGGGGACGCTGACCAGCGAGACTAGTGTTTCATTGGAAAGTCATAGCAACGTCATTGTAGAACGCACGCTAACGTTAGCTATCAAACTAACGCTAACCAAACAGCACTGCAGCAATACTAGACAAACAAGCAGACTTACCAAATACGTAGACACCAAGACAAGTTTCCAATACATGTCCGAATAAAAATATAAAACTGTCTGACAGGGGGAGAAAGAGCATGACTGACTTCCGCCTGACTTCCTCCAAAACACGCGTCATTACCATAAGTGACTGAATTCAGTCAACACAAAAACATACCGTAGGCTTAATGGAGGAGAAAAAACATATTTATTTTAATAACCGCTCCCGGCTGTTAAGGGAAGACCGGCGCTTATGTGCAAAATTGAGTTTGACCCCCTGCGGTTATTGGAGACTCGGCGGCAATTGGGGAGAGGGCCCTATTAGAAGTTTTACGCTATGTTCTTAATACTTTGCTTGTACATTTCTATTTGCAATTATACTGTATACATATATTTGGAACAGAAATGACTACAGGTATATCCATTGGTCTTCATATTAAGGTTAGAAAAGAACACGCTCTCTCTCTCTCTCTCTCTCTCTCTCTCTATCTCTCTCTGTCTCTGTCTCTGTCTCTCTCTCTCTCTCTCTCTCTCTCTCTCTCCCTCCCTCTGGGGTCTAGCTCTCCTGAGCTGGTATAAAGGATGGTCATTTCTCATCCGTAATGACAGCGATTACAGTTAGCTCAGTTGGTCAATATTAGCCGTGCCATGAGTCACTTCCCTATTAGGGAGACACTGAAAGCTGGAGTGCATACGTATCAGTGTTACTTCAGTTGTAAGCTTTATGGTTGCATTAGTGTCTTAGTTAGGATTAGTTAGGGTTAGAGAGCTAGTTACCGAAAAATAATTGAGATCAGCTTTTACATTTGTATTACTGTTTTTTTGCCA
>NC_139625.1:90793830-90811330 GCF_964638095.1 Poromitra crassiceps | reverse complement strand
TATATGATATTTCCCTGCTAGTGGATGGACTTTGGTGTGAGAGTCTGCTGATGTTTCCCTGTGGCCGTTATGGAGGATAACTGCCGGGCCGCCATCTCTGCAACCCCTTTGTTCATTCCAGGCAACACACTCCCCACCCCTTCACATACACCACTACATACTGTATATATAGAGCTCTATTCACCTTATGTTCAGACGCGGGGGTGGGCCAAATTCTTCCGGGTCGTGTTAACACTTCCGGCGGTCACGGCGCCAAATATAAAAGAACGTCAGGAGAAGACAGTTGTTTTTGTAGCGGACAGTGCAGGGGGTAAAACAAAGAACGTAGCCTACTACTTTGAGCTCGGTACACAGCAAGCAAGCGAGTATCCACTGTTAGCCAGGTCAGATAATGTTATCGTCGACAATGACAAACACTTTCTTGTAAAACATACCTGAACTCCAACAAAGAAAGCTTCAGATAGTTTTCTCTCCTCGAGCCATTTACGTCTATAAGACCCGCAGACGTTAACGCAATTCCCTGGAATGCGAGACTTAACGAGCCAGTTACATGGCGTTGCATTCTTATACATTGCCGTTTGCTTTTATTTGGTATGTTACATACAATTGGCTAAATGATTAGTTAATTCAGAATTAGATGATATTGGAGCAGCCAGCCGTTTTCTTTTTCTTTTTTTGCCGCAAGTCGTCACACGACCACACAACCGGGTCAAATGGGCGTGGCTACATAAGGTGAATAGACATTTCTTTTGGCTGGCCAGCACTTATTTTTTTCTTTCTCGCTAAAGACAATCAAAGGACGCATCTGGGATTTTTTCTTATATTTTTGGATTGAAGATCGTTCTGTACTCTTTAATTTCATGGACTGAGAGAGAAAATACTTTACATTTAAAAAGCAAGTAATATTTTGTCGAGTACGATTCACGAGTGGATTCAAGTAGAACAATAAGTTCATTGTCAACAGGACAATTAAAAATTAATTAATTTTCTTAAAAAGATATATATATATTATTTTTGTATTTCACTAAAAACCAGGGGTTAAAAGGTGATTTGTATTTAACACATTCACTGCCAGCCTTTTTTTTTTTACTGTAGGTAGCTTTTGCCAGAGGGTTTTTTTGAGGATTCTGGCTCATTTTACAAGAGCCAAGGATAATTTTCTGCTTGGAGTTTGTCAACACAAAGTTCACAAAAGTACTAATAGAATGTGTGCTTTCTCTGTCTAAAAGAGTTAGTTTGTAGAGTTAGTAGTTATGTAGATATTAGCCGTTGAGTACAGCATGGTTTCAGCGTCTGAGACAAAAAGCTGAGATAATCGCAGTTTTGTGAAATTCAATATCAAACAGTCACTTTAACCATTTATTTTTGGCATCAGTGAGACATCAGACATAAACAATATAGTTCTGAACAGTAATTTCCTCCATAGCAGCACCCGCACCCCCTCTCCTTACAACTCCTCCCTCCGTGGGCGTGTCTCCGTGTTTGTCAGTCACAAGCCAGTTTCTCCTGCCTGTCTGAGCAGTGAGCAGCAGCCTCTCTCTGGCGGTCCCTCGTCGGGGAGCGTGGATGTGGCTTAATCCGTTCTTGGATTTTCGGTTGAGAGCTTTGACGAAGCCTTGTGTGACTCTAGGCTTATGCTGCGCGCTTCAAAGTGTGCTTTCCACCCAGTCCACCTGTGGAAGCCCCCACCGCCGTGCGCCCATGTGAAAGGTTTTCGCCTACAGTATGAGAATGAGGCTCGTTCGCTTCTGGGTCCTCGGTTGAGCTCAGCTGGAATGCGTGCGTTTCTGGCCAAACAACACTCAATAGTCTGAGCACCGTCGCCACTCAGTGGGTCGGCGGAATGGATTGCACACGCCCGGCGGCTCTAACAGTATAATAGAAGATGCAAAAGGGCCAGATCAAGGATCCACCGTCAAAAAAAAAAAAACGATTTTTTTGACGTATCCATACGTCGCTGGCAGTTAACGGTTGGATTCTGCTTGACGTATGCATACGTCGCTGGCAGTTAACGTGTTAAAAAAAAAAAAAAAAAAATTGTGTTATACTGAGAACTGATTACTGGGTATTGTTTGATGGAAGTGAGCTTCCTGTGATTTAAAAGTCCAGTGTTATTTGAAGTCTGATGAGGTCAGATCAGATGTGTTTCAGTCCAGCAATTCGTAAATAAATCTGGGTTGATAGTAAACTGCTATCAGAACCTGAATAAATTCTGCTTATTGGTTACATCACCATGTCAGACGAGGCAATCATTCTGCCATCAGTTTGTGACGTGTCTTGGGTTGTGTGGCAACACTACAAGTCTGATCCTGACCAGGACTGCCAACTCTGATGCAGAACATCGGGAACGACCCGCACACCACAAGTCCATTTTCTGACGCAGTGAAAAACAAAATCAAATTGATAACCTCACAGAGTGAAAACATGACTGACAGCGAACGGGCAGGCAGACAGCACAGTGCCACAGCGGAGAAATAGACTATAGATTACAAGATCTGGTATACAGTAGCGGCTGGTGCATTTTTGTCCAGGGAGGACGTTTTGTCCACGTCTGAAAAAGACCCGAGTGTATTTTCTTCCTCTGCCTGTAGCCTGTTGTTTAATGGTGAGCTCAGGGTGATCTGGTCCAAGCTCTTTCACTCGATGCTTCTCCTGTAAAGTCCGTCTCTCAAACGGCGTCGTTTTGAGTGACTTCATAGAATTTTCTTTCTCCATTCTTGCAAAACGTCTTTTGTGTTTTATGGCAGTTGAAAACAAACTTCTTTGCTTCGCGTGTGTGCTGCAGGAAGACAACAAAGCCGTCGGCGGGGGACTGCTATGTTTATATATACTGCGTCGCTACCCATCTACGTCAGTAGCCTAGCCTACGTCACAACACTCACTCTACCTGACCCCACCTCCACCTGGTCGCTAGATATGTGCGCCCAGAACCCTCCCAAATCCCTTTGTTTTTGAGAGTGAACAGCGCATGTGCAACTTACACAGATCCTGATCTGCACTGGTGGAAACCGGAAGTCCCCGGACGGCGTCCGTGGCAGTGCAAGAAAATATTGACCGAAAAACAGTACACATGTAGATCATTATGAATCTACATATTTATTTCAGATTATATACTCACTATCTAATATTCACCTCGCTCATAAAAAAATAAATATATATATAGGCTATAACGTTTTATTTTCCCCTCCTTTGGGTAGGTGGTAACCTGACTCCATCTGGCAGCGTCAGCTTAGGTAGGTGGGGCGGCGCCCTGGCGCCCTCTAGTGGCCGGCCGCCACTGCTGGTATATTTGTAGCCTACAATATAATAGATTGTGTAGCTCACAGCTTGCTGCTGCGGCTCTCCCTCTTCATCAGGCAGGAGTGAGTGAGTTGCTATGGTTACGGGGCGGGGGCGCTTCCGTACTTCAAGCTGAAGTCAAAAGGAACTCGTCGTAAAAGTTGTCAACCTACATGAGAAAATAATTCAGCACAATGAAAAGACGAGCACGCCAGTCTTTTCGTTGGGGTGTCGTGAGGCGTCCCAGACGCGTTATTTCGAATCCCACATAGGTAACGCTAAAACCACACCCTGTGCCCGCCTACGCAGCAGTCAAGCGCCGGGATTGGCCAGGAGCAAGTCTTTTGTCTTCTTTTGACAGCTGGAATCTCCCACACCACAAACACTGCACGGCACACAGCCCAGCGATTTCATGAACCAACTGAATTGCTCTTGAGAGCGGACATTGAAATGAATTATGGTCACATACCTTCCTTAGTGTATTAACGCTAATGAAAACGTAATACAAGCTTTTAACACATTTCCCACACCACAAACACTGCGCCCAGCCCAGCGATTTTATTAACCAAATTGCTCTTGATAGCGGACATTGAAAATAAATTACTGTGAAATACAATGAAAATGTAACAAACTTTTAACACAATCGATTTTTAAACATTTATTTCAAAACATCATTGTAAAATTCAGGCCTTTAGCCAAAGCTTCAATAACAGAGCTCAGCTGACAGTTTAACCTGCAAATGAAAACTATAAAAAATATCAAATTAAAAATACAATAGGCTGCAGCACATAGGCCTATAGCTTCTCTCCCCCCCCCCCCAGTCCAGCCGTTTGTTCCAGGCCAGTGAAGTCCCAACAATCTACAAAAACATGCAATAATATAAAATCATAGATACAAAGTTGAATCATACACAATAAATAAAACCAAAAGTAAAAGGTTAGCCTTCCCAATGGCAAGCAGCATCTGTTATTCTGGCCTCATAATAAGCACTGAGGCGGGTGGTCAGAAAGTCAAATAACATTAAAATACATTGTATGCTTTGGTGCGATGTAGGATTTTGTCTTTCAATATCCTCGTTGCAGCCTCGCTTGGTGTTGTTGCTTCTCACAGGAATGGTGTCCCTGTAACAGAGAGCCCAACATGAGCATGAGCACCTGGCCAATCCCGGCTCTTGACTGCTGCGTAGGCGGGCACAGGGCGTGGTTTTGCTGCGTAGGCGGGCACAGGGCGTGGTTTTGCTGCGTAGGCGGGCACAGGGCGTGGTTTTGCTGCGTAGGCGGGCACAGGGCGTGGTTTTGCTGTGTAGGCGGGCACAGGGCGTGGTTTTGCTGCGTAGGCGGGCACAGGGCGTGGTTTTGCTGCGTAGGCGGGCACAGGGCGTGGTTTTGCTGTGTAGGCGGGCACAGGGCGTGGTTTTGCTGCGTAGGCGGGCACACGGCGTGGTTTTGCTGCGTAGGCGGGCACAGGGCGTGGTTTTGCTGCGTAGGCGGGCACAGGGTGTGGTTTTGCTGCGTAGGCGGGCACAGGGCGTGGTTTTGCTGTGTAGGCGGGCACAGGGTGTGGTTTTGCTGCGTAGGCGGGCACACGGCGTGGTTTTGCTGCGTAGGCCCAGGCGGGCACAGGGCATGGTTTTGCTGTGTAGGCGGGCACAGGGCGTGGTTTTGCTGTGTAGGCGGGCACAGGGCGTGGTTTTGCTGCGTAGGCGGGCACACGGCGTGGTTTTGCTGCGTAGGTGGGCACAGGGTGTGGTTTTGCTGCGTAGGCGGGCACAGGGTGTGGTTTTGCTGCGTAGGCGGGCACAGGGCGTGGTTTTGCTGTGTAGGCGGGCACAGGGTGTGGTTTTGCTGTGTAGGCGGGCACAGGGCGTGGTTTTGCTGCGTAGGCCCAGGCGGGCACAGGGCATGGTTTTGCTGCGTAGGCGGGCACAGGGCGTGGTTTTGCTGCGTAGGCGGGCACAGGGCATGGTTTTGCTGCGTAGGCGGGCACAGGGCGTGGTTTTGCTGTGTAGGCGGGCACAGGGTGTGGTTTTGCTGTGTAGGCGGGCACAGGGCGTGGTTTTGCTGCGTAGGCCCAGGCGGGCACAGGGCATGGTTTTGCTGCGTAGGCGGGCACAGGGCGTGGTTTTGCTGCGTAGGCGGGCACAGGGCATGGTTTTGCTGCGTAGGCGGGCACAGGGCGTGGTTTTGCTGTGTAGGCGGGCACAGGGTGTGGTTTTGCTGCGTAGGCCCAGGCGGGCACAGGGCATGGTTTTGCTGCGTAGGCGGGCACAGGGCGTGGTTTTGCTGCGTAGGCGGGCACAGGGCATGGTTTTGCTGCGTAGGCGGGCACAGGGCATGGTTTTGCTGTGTAGGCGGGCACAGGGTGTGGTTTTGCTGCGTAGGCCCAGGCGGGCACAGGGCATGGTTTTGCTGCGTAGGCGGGCACAGGGCGTGGTTTTGCTGCGTAGGCGGGCACAGGGCATGGTTTTGCTGCGTAGGCGGGCACAGGGCGTGGTTTTGCTGTGTAGGCGGGCACAGGGCGTGGTTTTGCTGCGTAGGCGGGGCCGGGCACAGGGCGTGGTTTTTGAGGAACCTACGTGGGATTTGAAATAACGCGTCCCAGACACCCCAACGCTGCTCTTTGATGATGTCACACTACAAGAGGTAAAGATGTGTGTGTGTGTGTGTGTGTGTGTGTGTGTGTGTGTGTGTGTGACACTACAAGAGGTAAAGATGTGTGTGTGTGTGTGTGTGTGTGTGTGTGTGTGTGTGTGTGTGTGTGTGTGTGTGTGTGTGTGTGTGTGTGTGTGTGTGTGTGTGTGTGACACTACAAGAGGTAAAGATCGCCGTTCTTCGTTCTCGACGGTCATATTTGGGCTCAACGCTGAAACTGTGTCGTTTTAAAATGGGGCTGAATTTGTGTCGTTTGATCCCGGCATTACGGTTAGACTCTGTTTTTGACGGCTGATGCCAATATTTCCAGATAGATATCTGGAAATATATATGTGCCGATATTCAGTATGTTCAAATGTGACAATTTCCATACAAGGAAAAAAAGGCATGGAAACTGCATTGAGACCATGGGAATGATAAAGTAAATTGAAATGTAAAAAGAAAATGCTCAAAAGACTAAATATATATATAGTTTTTATGGTAATTAAGCGTCTAAATTCTGGTTTTCTTAGCATAAATAAATAAAAATGTGTAATGAAATGTCCCAGTATTGTCCCTGCATAGTCATGAGGGATGGCGTTGGTGTGTTGTGGGGGAGGGAGGCTCGTATATAAAGAGGTGATTATTGGCCGTCCTCTGGGGCCTTTTGTCTGGGCCCCACGAGAGAAAGAGGTTAACTCCACTTAGCCTCAGGGAGGCCAGGCAGCTGTGTGTGCGTGTGTGTGTGTGTGTGTGTGTGTGTGTGTGTGTGTGTGTGTGTGTGTGTGTGTGTGTGTGTGTGTGAGTGTGTGTGTGTGTGTGTGAGATAGGCACTCCTGCTACGGTCCAAAATCACTTACCATCCTCCTCCACTGTGCGCATGCACGGACACACACACACACATTTTCCTTTCTTTACAAACTGGATTCAGTCACTCCAGGAATTTGTGATTTTTGCATCAATCACAAGCATCAAACAAACCCACTTGGGTTCATAAATGCACGACATTGTCTTTGAGCTCTTTGACTGGTCTGGTATAGGGATGTGTTTCATAGCCGATATTGATACCTATATTTTGTATTATTATGACTCCTTTTGTGACAGGGAAACAAAGAAATCGTCATTATAAACAAGTACTGTAACTGAAGAAGAAGTTGAGAATGAGAAGAAGTTTTGAGTACTTATAGGTGAGTATGGTAGCCAGGCAGAAATGATGTGACCCAACTGATAAATATCGGCCACTGCAATCAGTGAATGTCACCTTTTTTGCCGATAGGCTGATTGCAGTCAACAAGGCCAATATCGGCCCATTAGAATTTCTACTAGCTAAAATGTTTTTCTTGAAATAAACCAGACTATGAGTGGGTTCATTTAAGCATAAGTATCAGTAAGTGGCCCGGGATTCTCAAAGCCTGTGTTGAGGGTCACACGAACAAAAAGGCACTCTTGAAGCTAAATAAATCCAAAACCAACGAGTTAATTATTTAAATTTCTACTTCAATGTAGAACAGTCATTTCTTACACATGAGATTACTTTTAGCCTTTTAGTCATAAAGATTATTGAAAGATATTCCATATTCCAGACTGAAATGTTATAACAGAAGTGGAGTATTGGCCAGACATGAACATTTGGACACTTATTCAGCGGGTATCTTGCATGTTGCGTTCAGGTGCACTGTAATTTTTTTTGTTTTGTTCTTTTGCAATTCCAGCACAGGGCACACACAGGGCTCGTGGTGCCGCCAGTTGCACTGGTCTGGCCTAGACTGTCCAGCTAAACTCAAGCCCCGTTTGGGCGTTCAGCGAAAAGTAACTTCTAGACACACACGGTGTTGCTAAGCACATATTAACCTCGTGTCACCATGGTACATATGACTACAGGCAGGATGTCCCGCCCGTGTTTGGGTTCTGTGTTCTGGTCCGCAGTGTTTTCGTTCCCTCATAGCAATGCAGCAGTAGGCAGCCTAACCTCACCAGTCACTACGAGTTAGAGAAAAAATCAGAAACTTGGCCGCCATTCCAAACAAAGTATTCAAAGAAGTACCGTACTTGAAGAAACTTGCTGGATCCATAACATGACAGTACAGCACTTTGGTTCCTACGTTCCAGCCGGAGCCGGAGCCAGGTTTTACCATCCAGACTAAGCACATATGGAAGCAGGCTGTATAAGCTCCTTACCATCCAGACTAAGCCCTATGGAAGCAGGCTGTATAAGCTCCTTACCATCCAGACTAAGCCCTATGGAAGCAGGCTGTATAAGCTCCTTACCATCCAGACTAAGCCCTATGGAAGCAGGCTGTATAAGCTCCTTACCATCCAGACTAAGCCCTATGGAAGCAGGCTGTATAAGCTCCTTACCATCCAGACTAAGCCCTATGGAAGCAGGCTGTATAAGCTCCTTACCATCCAGACTAAGCCCTATGGAAGCAGGCTGTATAAGCTCCTTACCATCCAGACTAAGCCCTATGGAAGCAGGCTGTATAAGCTCCTTACCATCCAGACTAAGCCCTATGGAAGCAGGCTGTATAAGCTCCTTACCATCCAGACTAAGCCCTATGGAAGCAGGCTGTATAAGCTCCTTACCATCCAGACTAAGCACATATGGAAGCAGGCTGTATAAGCTCCTTACCATCCAGACTAAGCCCTATGGAAGCAGGCTGTATAAGCTCCTTACCATCCAGACTAAGCCCTATGGAAGCAGGCTGTATAAGCTCCTTACCATCCAGACTAAGCCCTATGGAAGCAGGCTGTATAAGCTCCTTACCATCCAGACTAAGCCCTATGGAAGCAGGCTGTATAAGCTCCTTACCATCCAGACTAAGCCCTATGGAAGCAGGCTGTATAAGCTCCTTACCATCCAGACTAAGCACATATGGAAGCAGGCTGTATAAGCTCCTTACCATCCAGACTAAGCACATATGGAAGCAGGCTGTATAAGCTCCTTACCATCCAGCCTAAGCCCTATGGAAGCAGGCTGTATAAGCTCCTTACCATCCAGACTAAGCACATATGGAAGCAGGCTGTATAAGCTCCTTACCATCCAGACTAAGCCCTATGGAAGCAGGCTGTATAAGCTCCTTACCATCCAGACTAAGCCCTATGGAAGCAGGCTGTATAAGCTCCTTACCATCCAGACTAAGCCCTATGGAAGCAGGCTGTATAAGCTCCTTACCATCCAGACTAAGCCCTATGGAAGCAGGCTGTATAAGCTCCTTACCATCCAGACTAAGCACATATGGAAGCAGGCTGTATAAGCTCCTTACCATCCAGACTAAGCACATATGGAAGCAGGCTGTATAAGCTCCTTACCATCCAGACTAAGCACATATGGAAGCAGGCTGTATAAGCTCCTTACCATCCAGACTAAGCCCTATGGAAGCAGGCTGTATAAGCTCCTTACCATCCAGACTAAGCACATATGGAAGCAGGCTGTATAAGCTCCTTACCATCCAGACTAAGCACATATGGAAGCAGGCTGTATAAGCTCCTTACCATCCAGACTAAGCACATATGGAAGCAGGCTGTATAAGCTCCTTACCATCCAGACTAAGCCCTATGGAAGCAGGCTGTATAAGCTCCTTACCATCCAGACTAAGCCCTATGGAAGCAGGCTGTATAAGCTCCTTACCATCCAGACTAAGCCCTATGGAAGCAGGCTGTATAAGCTCCTTACCATCCAGACTAAGCACATATGGAAGCAGGCTGTATAAGCTCCTTACCATCCAGACTAAGCCCTATGGAAGCAGGCTGTATAAGCTCCTTACCATTTAGACTAAGCCCTATGGAAGCAGGCTGTATAAGCTCCTTACCATCCAGACTAAGCACATATGGAAGCAGGCTGTATAAGCTCCTTACCATCCAGACTAAGCCCTATGGAAGCAGGCTGTATAAGCTCCTTACCATCCAGACTAAGCCCTATGGAAGCAGGCTGTATAAGCTCCTTACCATCCAGACTAAGCCCTATGGAAGCAGGCTGTATAAGCTCCTTACCATCCAGACTAAGCCCTATGGAAGCAGGCTGTATAAGCTCCTTACCATCCAGACTAAGCCCTATGGAAGCAGGCTGTATAAGCTCCTTACCATCCAGACTAAGCCCTATGGAAGCAGGCTGTATAAGCTCATTGGCTTTCAGACGGAGCAGAAGGGAAAACCTCTTCCCGCTATCGCCGTGCTTTCAAAAGTAGCCTTTCCGTATCTACATCAAACAACAACAACCTGCGAGATAACAACCTACATGCTGAAAATGGCAAGTTTGACATGTGTTTACATATCGTCGCTGTCGTTCCATCTCCAAAACAGCAACTTTTCAGGAAGTTAGAAAAACCTGTTTGCTCTTAAAATACTGAACCAAACGTCGTCAAAGTTGGCACATGTCTTAATTATAGTTAGTTTCCCGCTGAATGTGTCATTACTTTATTAATATCTTACCTGGATAAGCTCAAATGATGTTGTTTATATTATCAGTCCGACTTCGAAGCACTTTCTCGCGGCCAGTCAAGCGGGAGAGAGTCGTATGCTCATGCACGAGCCCCCAAGCTCCGGGCCGCGGGGGCGCGCGCAGGAGCAACAGCGTGCCCCATGCCTCTCATCATGGCCGAGGCAGGGGCTTTCGCATGGGGTGAGAAATAGTCTGACATAACGTAGCGTTAACGTTACTTTATTCTCGTCAGAAAACACTCCAATTTGCATGTTAAAACAAGTTTGCAGCCTAGGAATAACTGGAAAACATTTGATTGATCTATTCACGTCAGAGGAAGCCAGGATTAGTCAAAACGATATGAGAAATACACAGCACGTCTGCCGTGTGACTTTTCCGGGTTTATTGTCCTGCGTGGGGGGGTACAGATGGAGGTAGGGGACGAATTTCGAGGTTTGACTGACAGATTGAGGGCGAATGGCGTTATGAGATTTACTCACAAGCTCGTTTTAATGCTTTTCCATTGGTTACATTTGTTAAAAACCACACAGAGACGTGAAGGGTGACCAATGGCATTGATTCATGACATAAAGTAAAAAAGTGAAAAAAGGGACATTCGAGGTCCTGGCACAACAGCGACGATATGTTTCTTTACTGTTTTATGTGACATTTTCTTTTGCTGGGATTTAGATATTTGGTTCCATCTAAACAAGTTCGCCCCGACACTAGTTCACAAAGGACAGCATCGCTGGGCTTAGCTCTGCCCAAGACAATTGTGATTGGTTTAAAAAAAATAAAAATAAGGCAGGGCGTTTTTCCCTATACCAGATGATGGTGGGTTGAGACAGACTCTCTCCAGCGCTGGTACGACACTAAACCAAGTGTAGAGGTAGTCTGGCCAAGCGAGACTATGCACAAAGTTCCGTTTTGAATTTGTGATGTTACGCAGTGTCCACTGTATTTAATGGCTAAACCGTGACGGCGTTGCCCGAGAGTGACAGCACCATAGAACTTGTAGCCCATATCATCACCCCAGCGGTAGTCTCGCTGGCCAGCCTCCTCTCCCTTCCGTCCGAGGAGTCTGAAATTGACGCTTCCAATGGGAGAGCAGAGTAGAGCAGGGGAGGGTTTATCCCAGTTATGGAGACCTGCGGCGCCAGACTCCTCGGACGGAAGGGAGAGGAGGCTGGCTAGCGAGACCACCCCAGCAGCCAGCGGTAACACAGCATAGACATTCACACATGCAAAACTAGCTCCACCGAACATAGGAAAAATACAAGGGGCGGCACTTGTGGCCATAAGACATGTAACAGCGGTTCCTCCACTAACGCCGTTGCTACTGTCAAGCGTTGTCAAGTCTGCCGGTATCAAGGAGTAGCAATAACAACAACAATGGTGACCGGCCGCTATAGATGAGATAGACGCTGCTATCAAGGCTGTTTTAAATCGTTTAAAAGTACTAATTACTCCAGATAGCACTCTGCTTTGAAGGCAAGTCAAGGCTACGCATCAATGTTGACTTAAAATGACGGGCAATTCAGGTGAATATGTTGTTGCTCTCTAGTGATTGGTTAGGGAGAATCTAATCCCCCTCCCCCACGGAAATCGGTTAGAGAGAAGCAATGTCAGACTGAAGAAGGAAATATAACGAGTTGACAATTCAGAATGATACAGGCAAGCTTTTATAGTCAATCTTTTGATATTGAAGAACTTTTCATTTCGAATTTTCCAGTATTTACATGTGCTTAAGACTTTTGTGTAGTACTACAGATTACTACAGATTATGTTTTTTTTGCAAGATTTTAAATAACAAAAGTCCCACTTTGACCGCTGTGGCAGTACCACAGCAAAGTGACAAAACTAACTCAGTACTGCAGCAGTACCACAACAAAGTGACCAAACTAACTGAGTAACAACAACTGTATATCTAACCATTTGTGAACATAACCTAGTAAACATTGTGAATTCTCACAATGTTATTTAAATAGATCATCCTTTATTGTATTGTTTAATGGTTTCTCAAAAGAGAAGGCCGTTTGCAGCCTGCTGTGGCTTGTTATTCGGCCACAGTGTGAACAGCACATTAGCCCTGCCACATGTGATTGTGTGAGACGCTGAGTTACTGCCCCCACCTTACCTTTGTCTGTCACAAATGAGTTTAGTGTCTGATTAATCTGACCCTCGCATGATCTGTCCCTCTCCAAACGCAATCATGTCCTGTCTATCAGACACGACTGATTACAAATCAGAGGGAAATGGTGACTGGCGTTGGAAGGGCAGCTGGAGAGGGGCACATTTGTAGAGCTGTCATCTTGTACAACACAAATATGAATTTGTGTTGTTGGGAAGAGAAAGAAAGAAACAGACAGACAGTAGACAGACAAATTTGTAGGAGCAGCTATCTTATACTACACAATATGAACGGGGTGACTGAAGTTAATTCATAATTAATGACATGTTATTAAACTGACATCCTGTAATCTTTGCCCTGTGATTTTATTGTGAGAAAAGTTCATTATGTTTCTAACAGGCAGAATCATGCATTACAACACAAGTGTCATTGTTCCATTAATTATATGATCAACCTTATTGATTCCTGCTGGCCTGGATGTTTTTAATACATTTATCAAACGCGCATATTGTAACATTTGATGCTAAATCTCTTGTTGAAACGTCGGTATCTGTCTGTTTCCCGAGCTCAGCACAAACTGTCACAAATTATATTTTTTGGGGGGTCAAAGTCGTTGCTATTCACATTAATCCAGGCAGGCTGCCAGCTTTGCAAAAAAAGCTGATGCAGAATTATTTTCCCGGCAAGACAATGTTTGTGAATTAGGCAGGTTGGTTTTTGCATCTTTCTCGTCGTCCATTTTCCTCCGGTCTTTTTTTACAAATCAAATCACTTAATGAAATGAGCCTTGGTTTTTTCTCCAACTTGCTGTAAAGACAACTTGATCGAATGTGATTTCACCCCCCCCCCCCCCCACACACACACACACACACACAGTTATTTTCTCAATCAGCGATTTCCCTCTCTCCTCTTTTAAATACATTTCGTCGCTGTCGGGTGGAAACCTTGTATCTCCAAAAAAGCTATTTTTCACAAGGATGGGGGTAAAACATTCCCATGTTCATGTTTAATAACATTAATAACCAGTAATAATTATATAAATATATTTTGCTGAAACTTTCACAGGATATTTTTGGGTAATCACTAGAGGTCTTTGGGTATGCCCGAAAACCCGAATACCCAAGGACCCGACCCGGACCCTGCCGGGTCTCAGGTCCATTTAAAAGAAGTAACTCCGGTTCTGGACCGGGTCCGACATCTATGTGGTCTGTTTGGGTCCAGGTCTCAGGCTTTCTAATCATAGACGGGTCCAATAGGGTCCGGGCACAAATTCCCCGGGTCCATTAGGGTCCGAGTCTGTCATTTTGGACCTCTGAGTATTAAATCCATTTATGGAAGAAAACAGAAAAGAAAATGGCCGAATTTAGAGGTAGGAGGTTTCCGTCCGACAGCGATGATTTGTCCCCTCCTCCTCCTCTCCTCTTCCTCCACTCTCCCGTAACCATGGTGACCGTAGTCAGCTGAGAAATGGCAACTGCGGTCCTTCATTAGGCATCAACACAGGCGGCGACAGCCCACATAATAGCCAATAAGGAGGGGTGTGTGTGTCTGTGTGTGTGTGTGTGTGTGTGTGTGTGTGTGTGTGTGTGTGTGTGTGTGTGTGTGTGTGTGTGTGTGTGTGTGTGTGTGTGTGTGGAGGTGGCATTATGTCGGGGAGTAAATGAAAAGCCCTCGGGGACGAAGCCAACCTTGCCGTCATGCTTCAGGGAGTTATGGTGGGGGGGGGGGGGGGTCCTCTTCTTTGTGTTTGCATATAAACGGGCTTTGGCAAGTAATGGATTACATGTAATGGTGTTATGTAATTAGGATACAAAAAAGTAATTGGAACTATACAGTTACTGTAAAAAAACAAGGCGTAATCAGATTATATATTTAGTAAAAAAATGGGATTACTATCAGAATTCAAATTTTAAAATAAAGAACGATATACTGTACTACCATGCATAAGCACTGATTTTACTTTTTGTCCAGTGTGTCAGTTAATTGGAAAATGTTAGAATTATGTCCCAAATATTGGTTGTTACGGTGGTTAGGGTTTGGTTAGCGTTAATTACGAATAGCCTAATGTTTGTTAAAAATTTGAATGTGGTTCACGCTGAGGATGGAACTCCCGTCTCCGGCATCCAAGGCAAACATTTTAGAATGCTTTCACCAGGTGGAAATTTCTAGATATTTCTTTTCTCTTGTCTTTATTTGCACATTTGGTATTGAGGTAATCCAAAAGTAACGGAAAGTAATCAAGTTACATTACTTGAATATTGTGAGATTGGATTAGGTTACCGATTGTGGATTACATTTTTAAAGTAACCCTCCCAATACTGCATATAGCCTAAACCAGGGCCGTAACCAGGGTTCCGAAATAGGGGAGGTCCAGCAAGGGGAGGCAGATTCGGGCGCCGGCGAAAAAAATTTGAGGGTTTTTTTTCCCCTTTTTTAGCCATATTTAGAGTAATATATCATTTTAAATCAACATTAGGATTATACTGTTGTGATGTCATTATTCAGTATATTCTCTTTCATGTCACTACCTGCTCAGCTCTCCTGTCAACATAATTGTAACTAACAAACACAAACTGTTTTAGCCAAATTCATATCAAAATGACACCTACAAACACAGGTACACAACCCAAGCTGTACACAACACACAAAGTCATCATCGATAATAAAAAAAACATACAGAGGGACATTTATTTATTCCTGATAGGAACGATTGAAAAATAAAATAAAATATATTACCGGTATGTTGTTTTTAACTTTACACCACCTCTTTTTGTTACTTATTGGGTCATGAAACTGAAACCATGCATATAGCCACCTGCATACCTGACTTCGGGAGCTTGGCAATTGGCATCATGCATGATTAGCCAGTAGCATCCCAACGTGTCACACAGGTAACATTACTTAAGAGACAGACTAGACACTTACTTTCTTGCTTGTTGCTAAAAAATCTGTCAGTGTCACTCACTGTCTGTCGTTCACTTCGCTCACTGTCTCGCAGCTCGCTCACCTTCAATTATCTCGCCAGGCAGACAGACAGTCATCACTCACCACCATGCTGCTGCTCTCTCGGAATCAAGTTACCGCGGACGCGGCGTCAGATGACTTCCTGCCTGACCTGCCTTTCGTTTCAAAATAAAAGCGATCCCGTGTTTTTCATGCTTTTCCATGCAGATTGTTTTATTTTTTTACAATCTTCGTTCTCAGGACACTCTACAATTTTCTGTTTCCCAAAGTCCGAACTGAATTGGGGAAGAAAGCTTTTAGGTTCTCTGCACCCACCGCATGGAACAGTCTGCAGTCTGATCTTAAACTTAATAGCTTAGTAACCTTAAATGGTTTTAAGGCTATGGTAAAATCTCTTGAGAACAGGCTGTCTGTATGCAAATGTTTTATTTGATCATTTTAATGTTTTTCAATTGTATGTGTTTATGTGTTTGTTTGTTGTAACTTTGTGTTGCTGCTGTTTCTTGGCCAGGTCTCTCTTGTAAAAGAGATCTTTGATCTCAATGGGACAAACCTGGTTAAATAAAGGCTAAAAAAAAAAAAAAAAAAAAAAATCTCTGAAATATTAGGGGAGGTCCGGACCTCCCCGTCCTCATAGCTAGTTACGGCCATGAACGTGTATGCATGGCAAGACATGCACACGTGAACCTACTCACTTAGAATGTAGAAGAACGGCTGGATCCTAGTTCCTCTGTTATCTCTCAACCTACAATACAGACAGTCCACGGGAATCTGGACAAAATCATATCTAACTAGGGATGGGAAATTCATGCATAACCGTTACGATCAATTAATCGACTCATCATTAATGTTGTTTCTCCCCCAACCCCTTGCATGCAAAGTCTGTGCTGGTGATATGATTTTTTACCGAGCTTTCGACCAGAGTGGCTGTTGAGCGCTGTGACAGCTGAGCTCTAACCCGGAAAAATCATATCACCAGCACATACTTTGGATGAAAAGAGGCATTTATGAGCAGCGTCCAGCTTTCTAACCCCGACGTCGAGAAGCTATGAACCCTTCTTCTCTAGTATGTGGCGTTGAAATGTTTCTGTGACTCGTATCGCTGATTTAGACAGCTTGGGTGCCAAAGTCGCTTGCAAGTCTATGTAGGGAGACGGGACTCTTTCTAGGGTAGCATAGCTAGCCCAAAGAGTTCTAACGGGGCTACTCCAACACTGGACTGTGTTTTGCTGTTAGGCTGTTTTGCTAACGCCATCTGAGCTCTGCGTTTCCTCCTACTTCCTACCTTCCTCACATGATGAGCTTCTCACATGACCACTCCTGTTGCATGCAGCAGTAGTTTGGGTGAGGTACGCCCTCTGCTGGACTGGTATAAAAATGAACACACAGTGTGAGCTCTGGAGATGTAGTGATACAATGTAACATAAACATGTTGTCGGTCAAAACACTTAATTTTAATTGGTTACATTCTTAACAGCAGTTAATAGGTCAATCTGTAACATCCCTATATCTAACAATAAAAATGTTCTCAGATTTGGGTCCGAGAGACAACATCTCATCACACGGGGGTCCGTGTCCTAATGTGGACTAAATTAGTCCACCTCAAAATGAAAGAAGGTTGAGGATCATTGGTGTAACAGTAGTTGATATCGTAGTGCGTGTTTTTCAGTGACTGGAAGGAATGGTGAATTTGAAAAATGATATTGTGGCTTCCTGTTAGAAATCTACACACATCATATGGTGCTTTTATAGAAAGTGGGTGAAATGGTTTAGGAATGGGTTGCACAGGAGATAAAGTGTGAGTTTAAATGTATCCAGTATTTGTTGTTGATTTAGCATGGGATATTGTAGAACTGCACTCTGCACATGAGATAATTAGACAAATTATGATTATAGCTATAATTAAAATAATTTATAGTGAATTAAATTTAGGTATAGCTGGATTTACTGGGGTGAGGACACCCTGGAACCCAGAGACTGTATGCAAATATGGACATAGCCACCGTGACATCACCCCTTGGGTTTGTCCCGTTTTGAAGCCTTAGGCCTTGGCCACACTGATCCGTGGTGTCTGTCCGT
>NC_139625.1:90698830-90788830 GCF_964638095.1 Poromitra crassiceps | reverse complement strand
GTCAGGCCACTCACTGAACAGCAGGCCAGGCGCCGCCTACTGCTTTACTAGTGGTTTTATTACTTTATTAGTTAGTCTGAAGTAATAATTACACTTCAGGGTTAAAGTGGGTGCATCTCATTGTAAAATTGGACTTCAAACGGCCCAAATCTGGCTTCAAACGGCCCAAATTTCACGCGCGTTGGCCCATATCGGCCTGGCCTGCTTGGTATCTAATGCCCGGCCTGAATTATGATCCCAGTCCGCCCCTGTTTTTAACTATATCGCCCAGCCCTACTCATGATATATAATATACAGTCTCTAGTGTATGATTCAACTTTTCCCATGTTCTAATCTAGTGTAAAAAAGCAAACAAACTGAAAAAAGAAAAGAAAAAAAATAAACAAAAATCGCAATAAATCGTAATATCGAATCGCAATAATCGTAGAATCGCAATACTTAAGAATCGCAATATAAATCGAATCGGCACCCAAGAATCGTGATAGTATCGAATCGGGAGATAAGTGAATCGCCACAGCCCTACTAAATAGGCTAAAGTGGTAGATAGAAATAATGTTTATGTTAGCACAACATGCAATTGTAAAACATTTCAATATTGGGCAAAATAAAACATTGAAATCCAAACACAACCCTATGTGAAACATGTATGTAATCCAGGTGCTATATATATCCCTTGCAGAATTAATGTTATTTGGATGAGTGACAGGCTTTACTGTGATGCACTGTGATGTCCGCTCCAGCCTCCAACTTACTTCATGTGCACGCCCACTATTTTCTTGCCAGCTGCTGCGAGACGAGAAGGAAGAGAAACGAGCATGCAGCCGACTCTGCTGAGCTCATGTTATTTGTAGTGAGCAATGCCCATTGCCCAGGCGTTTAAACGCAAATTAAAACACCCTGGCCTTTTTATCTCTTTTATTCTTTTGAGCGGAGCGGAGCGGTGAGTGCGAGCGGGTGAAATCTGTATCGAGCGGGGAGCGGTCTCCCCAGGACCTGATACCTGTCTTCCGGGCAAAACCATGTCCAAAAGACTGACATACCAGTCTTTTCGTCAGGGCGTCGTGAGGCTTGACGTCCCGACGCTGGTCTTTGATTATGTCACACTACAAGAGGTGAAGACGGCCGATCGTCGTCCCCGACGGTCATATTCGGGCCCGACGCTGAAAATCTGTCGCGCACGACCAAATCGGTCTAATATCGGGCTGAATTCGTGTAGTCTGAACCAGGCATAAGGGAAATACCGATCACCGATATATAAACTCCTCAAAAAAAGTTTGGAAACGTTATTTCGGTCGATTATTTCTCCCCTTTAATAATACCAATTGGTATTGTATTTTATATCGTTGGAAAGCCTGATTAGTGATAGGGCTTTTTTTTATATTAACACGTTCACTGCCAATGACGTATTAATCCGTCAAAAAAAATCCAACGGTTGACTGCCAATGACGTATTAATACATCAAAAAAATGATTTTTTTTTTTTTGACCGTGGGATGTGCATCTAACCCTTTTACATCTCTTATATAAGTATTGGACGTGTACAACGTGTACAACCCATTCCACCGACCCACTAAGTGGCGACAGTGCTCTCCCAGACTAGAGGAAGGCAAGCAAAAAGCAGTGTGAGGAAGCCATTCTCGTGAAAATGGAAACGCTTTCGTTTTCGCGCTGATTGCTGGCGGTGCGGGATTGCAAATTTGCATAATAGATTACGGGTGGAACACACTTTGAAACACGCAGCATAAATAAGACCAGAATCGCAAAAGCTTCATCAAAGCTCTCAACACAAACCACAAGAAACGAGCGAGCCGATCCAGACTTGCCCAGCGGCCGCCAGGCAGACAGGCAGACAGGCACAGCAGCAGCAAAGCAGTGAGCTGGTGACGCGAGGTTGCAGCAGCAGCAACGAGCTTGTGACACGCTCGCTGCAGCCAAGAAGAACACACACGGAGGGAGGAGTTTGAAGGAAAGGGGTGTTTCCTGCTGTTATGGAGGAAATTACTGTTCAAAACTATTGTTTAGATGTCTGACGTCTTACTGATGCCAAAAATGAATGGTTAAAGTGACTGTTCTATCGAATTTCACAAAAAGCCGTTTATCTCAGAATAATTTTTCTGACGCTGAAACCATGCTGTATTCAACTGCTAATGCTTACATAACTACTAACTCTACAAACTAACTCTTTTAGACAGAGAAAGCACACATTCTATTAGTTCTTTTGAGATATTGTGTGTTCACAAAATCTTAGCAGAAAAGAATCCTCGGGTCTTGAAAGATGAGCCAGAATCCTCAAAAAAACCCTCTGGCAGAACCTACCTACTTAAAAAAAAAACGGCTGGCAGTGAATGTGTTAAAAAAAATAAAGAAAATAAATTAATATAAAAAAATATCGCCAATCAGCCGAAATATCGCCAATCAGCCGATCGCATATTTGAGGCCAAAATCGGCGATACAGATTGCTTGCCGATCGATCGGTGCACCCCTATTATCAAGTCTTATCAAGCGTTATCTTTGCTAGTTTCTAGCCCTCAAAATGTCAGCGACCCAGGTTAGAGGGTTAGGTGGTAAAAGAAGACCCAGGTTAGGGTTAGGTGGTAAAAGAAGACCCAGGTTAGGGTTAGGTGGTAAAAGAAGACCCAGGTTAGAGGGTTAGGTGGTAAAAGAAGACCCAGGTTAGGGTTAGGTGGTAAAAGAAGACCCAGGTTAGAGGGTTAGGTGGTAAAAGAAGACCCAGGTTAGGGTTAGGTGGTAAAAGAAGACCCAGGTTAGAGGGTTAGGTGGTAAAAGAAGACCCAGGTTAGGGTTAGGTGGTAAAAGAAGACCCAGGTTAGGGTTATGTGGTAAAAGAAGACCCAGGTTAGGGTTAGGTGGTAAAAGAAGACCCAGGTTAGAGGGTTAGGTGGTAAAAGAAGACCCAGGTTAGGGTTATGTGGTAAAAGAAGACCCAGGTTAGAGGGTTAGGTGGTAAAAGAAGACCCAGGTTAGGGTTAGGTGGTAAAAGAAGACCCAGGTTAGGGTTAGGTGGTAAAAGAAGACCCAGGTTAGAGGGTTAGGTGGTAAAAGACCCAGGTTAGGGTTAGGTGATAAAAGAAGACCCAGGTTAGGGTTAGGTGGTAAAAGAAGACCCAGGTTAGAGGGTTAGGTGGTAAAAGAAGACCCAGGTTAGAGGGTTAGGTGGTAAAAGAAGACCCAGGTTAGGGTTAGGTGGTAAAAGAAGACCCAGGTTAGGGTTAGGTGGTAAAAGAAGACCCAGGTTAGGGTTAGGTGGTAAAAGAAGGAAGAAAATATTCTGAGTGCTAGAAACTAGCAAAGATAACGCTTGAACCTTGCCCCTGTGCTTGCACTGGGCATAAGATATGGCCCAATACATTTTGAGGAAAAGTAAACCTATAGAAATATTGATGACAAAAATGAATAGTGCAGAATAATAGTACGTGTCAAACCGATCATATGATAAAAACCATCCTGATCACATGACCTCACATTCTGTTTCGCTCTACCTATCAGTCTGGACTCCAATCCGTCCACAGAGATTTCAGTGGGAGAACATCAGAATCACAATCAGAGCGTTTGATTGTCATTGTACACAACCAGTACAACGAAATTTAAAGTGCATCTCTTAAAAACAATACCCGCACACACACACACGCACGCGCACACACACACACACACACACACACACACACACACACACACACACACACACACACACACACACACACACACACACACAGGTCGTGGCTTCCAGAGCCAGACTATTGCAAGAGTATGCATAGTCCCATCAGTTCCAATATAAAAATATAAAACCAAAAATATAAAACCATATATAATATAAAACCATACTAAAATAAATAAAATATAAAGTCTGCATAGTCCATCTAATTAGATTATGTGGTGGCCGTAGGGGGGGAGTGTTTGTTCAGCTCTATGATGGCCCTGGGAGAGAAGATGTTTTTCAGCATGGAAGTGCGGGCTTTGAAGGCCCTGTAGCGCCTGCTGGACGGGAGCACAGAGAAGATGTGATGGGAGGGGTCACAGAAGATGTGGTGGGAGGAGCACAGATAAGATGTGGTGGGAGGAGCACAGAGAAGATGTGGTGGGAGGAGCACAGATAAGATGTGATGGGAGGAGCACAGAGAAGATGTGGTGGGAGGAGCACAGATAAGATGTGGTGGGAGGAGCAGAGAGAAGATGTGGTGGGAGGAGCACAGAGAAGATGTGGTGGGAGGAGCAGAGAGAAGATGTGGTGGGAGGAGCACAGAGAAGATGTGGTGGGAGGAGCACAGATAAGATGTGGTGGGAGGAGCAGAGAGAAGATGTGGTGGGAGGAGCACAGATAAGATGTGATGGGAGGAGTCACAGAGAAGATGTGGTGGGAGGAGCACAGAGAAGATGTGGTGGGAGGAGCACAGAGAAGATGTGGTGGGAGGAGCACAGATAAGATGTGATGGGAGGGGTCACAGAAGATGTGGTGGGAGGAGCACAGAGAAGATGTGGTGGGAGGAGCACAGAGAAGATGTGGTGGGAGGAGCACAGAGAAGATGTGGTGGGAGGAGCACAGAGAAGATGTGGTGGGAGGAGCACAGAGAAGATGTGGTGGGAGGAGCACAGAGAAGATGTGGTGGGAGGAGCACAGAGAAGATGTGGTGGGAGGAGCACAGATAAGATGTGGTGGGAGGAGCACAGAGAAGATGTGGTGGGAGGAGCACAGAGAAGATGTGGTGGGAGGAGCACAGAGAAGATGTGGTGGGAGGGACACAGAGAAGATGTGATGGGAGGGGTCACATAAGATGTGGTGGGAGGAGCACAGATAAGATGTGGTGGGAGGAGCACAGAGAAGATGTGGTGGGAGGAGCAGAGAGAAGATGTGGTGGGAGGAGCACAGAGAAGATGTGGTGGGAGGAGCACAGATAAGATGTGGTGGGAGGAGCACAGATAAGATGTGGTGGGAGGAGCACAGAGAAGATGTGGTGGGAGGAGCACAGATAAGATGTGGTGGGAGGAGCACAGAGAAGATGTGGTGGGAGGAGCAGAGAGAAGATGTGGTGGGAGGAGTCACAGAGAAGATGTGGTGGGAGGAGCACAGAGAAGATGTGGTGGGAGGAGCACAGAGAAGATGTGGTGGGAGGAGCACAGAGAAGATGTGGTGGGAGGAGTCACAGAGAAGATGTGGTGGGAGGAGCACAGAGAAGATGTGGTGGGAGGAGCAGAGAGAAGATGTGGTGGGAGGAGTCACAGAGAAGATGTGGTGGGAGGAGCACAGAGAAGATGTGGTGGGAGGAGCAGAGAGAAGATGTGGTGGGAGGAGCACAGAGAAGATGTGGTGGGAGGAGCACAGAAGATGTGGTGGGAGGAGCACATAGAAGATGTGGTGGGAGGGACACAGAGAAGATGTGGTGGGAGGAGTCACAGAGAAGATGTGGTGGGAGGAGCACAGAGAAGATGTGGTGGGAGGAGCACAGATAAGATGTGGTGGGAGGAGCACAGAGAAGATGTGGTGGGAGGAGCACAGAGAAGATGTGGTGGGAGGAGTCACAGAGAAGATGTGGTGGGAGGAGCACAGAGAAGATGTGGTGGGAGGAGCAGAGAGAAGATGTGGTGGGAGGAGTCACAGAGAAGATGTGGTGGGAGGAGCACAGAGAAGATGTGGTGGGAGGAGCAGAGAGAAGATGTGGTGGGAGGAGCACAGAGAAGATGTGGTGGGAGGAGCACAGAAGATGTGGTGGGAGGAGCACAGAAGATGTGGTGGGAGGAGCACATAGAAGATGTGGTGGGAGGGACACAGAGAAGATGTGGTGGGAGGAGCACAGAAGATGTGGTGGGAGGAGCACAGAAGATGTGGTGGGAGGAGCACACAGAAGATGTGGTGGGAGGAGCACACAGAAGATGTGGTGGGAGGAGCACATAGAAGATGTGGTGGGAGGAGCACATAGAAGATGTGGTGGGAGGGACACAGAGAATCCACTCGGAAAAATTACAAAAATGTTTTTTCCGCCGAGAAACTCAGCTGGTGCATCCTCTTGTTCTTGTTTAATTGTTGTTCTTGAGTCTATTTCTGCAATAACGTACGACTTCACTCTACTAACAGTAACGTTACTTTGCTCCTGGAGCCGCCATGCTGATTGGCTGGTTATGTTGTCAACTATGAGGCAGGTCCCTGATTGGCGCGGGGGCACTGGGGGCGGGGCTGGAGGCCAGACTGATCGGCAGAAGGAAACGGAGCGTGCCTTACAGTTCTACATCACTGTAATACTTAAGAGATGTATCACGTGTTTGTGTCATACTCTTCAACCCCCCCCCCCCCCACCACCACCTTTCCTGTAGTAGTGAACCTGTAATTGAAAAGATGAGGGAATTAATGAAATACGGTTAATGCCAGAAGATCAAAAAGGAGCTGGCAAATTTAAATTAGCTATGAAATTGCTTCCAGTGGATGATGGCTGCCAAACAGTCACATGCAGCTTTGACAAAATGGAATGACAATTTTCATCTGAAGAGAGAGAGAGAGAGAGAGAGAGAGAGAGAAAAAGAGAGAGAGAGAGAGAGAGAGAGAGAGAGAGAGAAAAAGAGAGAGAGCAGAGTCAGTGGGGCTGTAAATGGATAATCCTCACTGCCGTTTATGTCCCCCCCTCCGTTCTTTGATGAAGATGGCACCATGTGACAGAGTTGTGTAGTCTGACATCGAGAGCAGGTCTTGTGTTTTATTTGACAGAGTTGTGTAGTCTGACATCGAGAGCAGGTCTTGTGTTTTCTGATACTTTGACAATAGTCACATTGAAGGACATTGAATACCGGCAGAAAATACTGCAATCCAAAAAGATATGCATTGTTGCAGGCAGCCTTTAGCAGTCAAACCCTGATCCAGGGAGCCTGATGTGGATGAAAAAGGCTGCCATTTTGTGCCTTGTGTAGTATAGGGCTGGGTTAAAAAAATCGATTCTCCGATTTTTAATCGATTTATATTTTAATCCTTTGATATCGATTCCAGAGATCGATTTTTTATTATTATTATTATTATTATTATTATTATTATTATTATTATCATTATTATTATTATTTTTTAATAAACATAGGCTATATTATAGGCTGTGTGTGGTAGTTGAAACATAGTTTCAAGTTGACGTTTATTTATTTTTGTAGTTGAAACAAAAACATAAATACTGTCGGCTACATAAATGGAAATGTTTGATCATTAATATCTACTTTTAGAAATTATATAGGCTGAAATCAAATCACTGTGCATAATTGTGAAAGTGTCTTTATTGACAGATGAAAAGGCTGTTATTTACCCTTTGTCACCACCTGGTGAGTAAATATATGTGTAACTAAAACCATTAAAATTGACAACCGGTCCGCAACTGTATTTCCCCATGTATCTACCGGTCCTTGGCGCAAAAAAGGTTGGGAAGCCCTGTGTTAGATAACTGGAGTCCAGTTATTGTCCAGTTACTGGACAATCATGTAATTCAGGTTACAGCTCCAAAAACATGTTTTAGTATCACTAACCAATAGGGATGGGTACCGTTCACATTTGAACCGATACCGGTACGATACCGGTATCTGGAATTCGGTACGGTACCCAAAACGGTACCATTTTCGGTACTTTACACGCTCTAATAACAAAAAAATTACAGTTGTAAAAAAATTATAATCCAAACTTCTCAGAGAGAGCGGTCGGTATTCACTAAAGCCTTCATATCTCAGGCTCTGTAGCATCTCTGTAGAAACATAAAATAAAAAGCATTTGAGAGCTTAACCCTTTGGCTTTTCGTATTATATTTGCCCTAATGTTCATTAAAAAAATGTTTTATCTTTAACCCCTAAAAATAAAAATATTCTAATGCATTTTAAGAAATGTTAATAAGGATTGTGGCAAATGTAACCCTTCCAAATAAAAAGCCACGGGTTTAAGCTCTCAAATGCTTTTTATTTCATGTTGATAGCTACTATACAGGCTGAGGAAATACGTTCTGTTGAACCCTTGACAATTACTGCAGCAAGAGTAACGTTAGCGTTTAACGTTTAACGTAGTAACGTTTGCAGTCGTTGTGAAGACAGTGAAAAGCCCCGTTATCTAACAACCACAACGGCAGTGAAACAACTTATCCAGCTGCTAGCTAATTAAATAACGTTACCTGATGTAGAAGTCGATGCCTCTCTCAACGTTACAGCTGAGGAGGTGCTGCTAACGTTAGCTGCAGTGCGGTAGGCTATCTGCTTCATTCACCCTCAGCCTATCTAAGACGTTACAGTCTTCAGCATTTAGCTAAATATATCTTGTGTTTGACCATGCTCCCTCAAGTTTGAGGTGTTTCCCTAGTCAGCTTTGCAATTCACATCACAAATGTTGCAACCAGTGTTGTCTGAGTCTATCTTGTTAAAGTGTAGTCACATTTTCGGGTGGTCCCGTTTGTTGATGTTTCGGTGTGTGACGTACTGACGTAACGCGCTCACGCGTGTTGCCTTAAGGTTCCGTCGGGATTTCTATTTTACCCACTCTCTTCTATTACTCAGATGCGTTCAAGTACCGAAATGAGGTACCGTTTTATGTCATGTGAACTGATACTCGGTAGAACCGCCCCCTTTCGGTCGGTGCCTGTAAAAGTACCGAGTTCGGTACCCATCCCTACTAACCAAATCGATATTGAAATTAATCGAATCGGAATCGAATCGAATCGAATCGGGATTAATCGATTCGGAACCTTGTGAATCGGAATCGAATCGATTCTTGAAATTTGAACCAATACCCAGCCCTATTGTGTAGTGTGTCTGCTCAGGTGCTCCAGCCCTCTTCTTGGCTGGTGTGGGTGAGGTAGCGGCTCCATTCGTTACGGCAGCAGTGTGCAGTTGAAGGCGGACATGGGAAATTTAACGCCGTGTCGCCCGTTAAATCCTTTTTTCTTTGCTTACCCCCCTCCCTGTGTCTCACTCAGCTCTCATGTTCTCTCCCTATATATACAGTATATATATATATATATATATATATATATATACCCGCAGATAAATATATACCCTCCCTGTGTCTCACTCAGCTCTCATGTTCTCTCCCTGTTCCCATGTTCTCTCCCTATACCCGCAGAGAAAGACCCAATCCAGCATTCCCATTGATATTCAACAGAAGCCCAGATAGTGTCTGGCTCCTCTCTCTCCCTCTCTTCTCTCTGCATGTTAACCAATGTTTTCTCCCAGCTCGCTGAAGAACACTTTTCTTCTCATTAACAATACAGACCAGTGCACCAATCATTTCCCCTTTTGCAAAGCAATCTGTTTTGCACCTGTCAGGTGAGCCAGGGGGAGAGCGAGAGAGAGAGAGAAAGAGGGAGAGAGAGAAAGAGGGAGAGAGAGACAAAGAGAGAGAAAGGGAGAGAGAGAGAGAGAAAGACGGAGAGAGAGAGATTGTAGTGTTGTTCAATTAACTATGAATTCAAGTCAAGTCAATTGTATTTATATAGCGCCAAATCATAACAAAAGTGATCTCGTGACACGTTTCATATAGAGGGTGTGCACGTGATGTCACAGAGGCAGATACGTTTCATATAGAGGGTGTGCACGTGATGTCACAGAGTGACACGTTTCATATAGAGGGTGTGCACGTGATGTCACAGAGTGACACGTTTCATATAGAGGGTGTGCACGTGATGTCACAGAGTGACACGTTTCATAGAGGGTGTGCACGTGATGTCACAGAGGCAGATACGTTTCATATAGAGAGTGTGCACGTGATGTCACAGAGTGACACGTTTCATATAGAGGGTGTGCACGTGATGTCAGAGTGACACGTTTCATATAGAGGGTGTGTACGTGATGTCGCAGAGTGACACGTTTCATATAGAGGGTGTGTACGTGATGTCGCAGAGTGACACGTTTCATATAGAGAGTGTGCACGTGATGTCACAGAGTGACACGTTTCATATAGAGGGTGTGCACGTGATGTCACAGAGGCAGAAGTCACTGCAGGGTCACGCCCACTGAGTGGCAGCAAGACTGAGCTTGAATGCAGTAATCAGCCTAGATAACTGACACCTGCTGCTCAGGGAGGAACCTGCTGAATGTCCTGATTGGGGGGGCGTGTTCTGGTGAGAAAGTGACGTCTGTGCAGTGCATACCCTCTGGCTCTAGGTGCGCGGCCATCTGCATTGACCGGTGAGAGAGGTGAGAGAGACAAACGAGACAAACGATGGTCCGGCAAACTCTGTTTGCGGAGGTAACTAGTAGTAAATATATGTTAATAATGCACAGTAATAACAATAACAACTATAGTAGTAAAAATAGGAATAATAATAATAGCTAGAAATGTTGCACGCTTCACACACTCCTTTCTATCATGCGTGTGCTCGCCCGCTCAACTTCCAGTGCTCATTTCTACCCACCGTGCCCTGTTGGTTTGCCCTCTTTCTACCCACCGTGCCCTGTTGGTTTGCCCTCGAGAGCTCGCCCGCTTCACAGCCTCGCACATGCAGCTTGTGGACCCCGGACCCTCGCCTTATTATAGTAGTGAGATGATAATAATAAGTACAACAATAATAATAATAATTATTAATTGTTGTTATTGTTATTATAATATTATTATTATTATTATTATTACAGGGTTACATGAGGGTTGGGATCATGGAGGGTCTGTCCTCCATATGAATGGGATTATTCTCTCTCCGTTGGATAAGACCAACAGATGGTCCACTCAGGAATTCCTCTCACCTGAGCCCAGGCCAGATCACGCCTCCTTCTTGTGTGTGTGTGTGTGTGTGTGTGTGTGTGTGTGTGTGTGTGTGTGTGTGTGTGTGTGTGTGTGTGTGTGTGTGTGTGTGAGAGAGAGAGAGAGAGAGAGAGAGAGAGAGAGAGAGAGCACCTGATGTCCTAGCTAAGATTAGTCCATGTTGGAGTCCTCCACCTCTGATGTGATGGAGGTTCCTCTCTGACTACAGCTAGTCAATATTTTACATTTTTCATACCTTTATTTTTTGTATCAGATGTCTGAAAATCCTGCCTCACCATGCCTAACCCTATTCATTTCATTAATATGGCTTTCAGTGGGGCTTTTCTGTATCATATACATTTTTATTTTTTTATTTTTTATTATTATTTGCCAGGCTATTTTAAAGATATTTAATGTCAGCACAAAATATCATCCATCAGCAGCTTCAATACCAGAATATCAATAATTTGGTATTAGTTATCGGCCTTCAGTTCTGTCTGCATCTGTGAACATGGAAAAGTGTCTCCCCAGTCCTGATAGACATAAAAGAAAGAAATATTGTTTTGATGATGTTACACTGAATATTTGCAATAATTTATTATGAAAATGGTCAAATTTAAAGACACACTGGTTATTGGCACAACATTTCAGCTATCGGCAGCTTCTGTTCGAAGGTGTCGGCATTGGTATCAGCCTTCAGTAACCCACATCATTTGAACCTTAGCCTTAGCTCAGTGCACCCATGTTGTACTTTGGGACTTGTTCCCAACCCACCACTCACAACAATTAACCTTAACCCATCACTCTCAACAATTAACCTTAACCCACCACTCTCAACAATTAACCTTAACCCACCACTCTCAACAATTAACCTTAACCCATCACTCTCAACAATTAACCTTAACCCACCACTCTCAACAATTAACCTTAACCCACCACTCTCAACAATTAACCTTAACCCACCACTCTCAACAATTAACCTTAACCCATCACTCTCAACAATTAACCTTAACCCACCACTCTCAACAATTAACCTTAACCCACCACTCTCAACAATTAACCCTAACCCACCACTCTCGACAATTAACCTTAACCCACCACTCTCAACAATTAACCTTAACCCACCACTCTCAACAATTAACCCTAACCCATCACTCTCAACAATTAACCTTAACCCACCACTCTCAACAATTAACCCTAACCCACCACTCTCGACAATTAACCTTAACCCACCACTCTCAACAATTAACCTTAACCCACCACTCTCAACAATTAACCCTAACCCATCACTCTCAGTAATTAACCTTAACCCACCACTCTCAACAATTAACCCTAACCCACCACTCTCAACAATTAACCTTAACCCATCACTCTCAGTAATTAACCCTAACCCATCACTCTCAACAATTAACCCTAACCCACCACTCTCAACAATTAACCTTAACCCATCACTCTCAGTAATTAACCTTAACCCATCACTCTCAACAATTAACCCTAACCCATCACTCTCAGTAATTAACCTTAACCCACCACTCTCAACAATTAACCCTAACCCATCACTCTCAGTAATTAACCTTAACCCATCACTCTCAACAATTAACCTTAACCCACCACTCTCAACAATTAACCTTAACCCATCACTCTCAGTAATTAACCTTAACCCACCACTCTCAACAATTAACCCTAACCCACCACTCTCAACAATTAACCTTAACCCATCACTCTCAGTAATTAACCCTAACCCATCACTCTCAACAATTAACCCTAACCCACCACTCTCAACAATTAACCTTAACCCATCACTCTCAGTAATTAACCTTAACCCATCACTCTCAACAATTAACCCTAACCCATCACTCTCAGTAATTAACCTTAACCCACCACTCTCAACAATTAACCCTAACCCATCACTCTCAGTAATTAACCTTAACCCATCACTCTCAACAATTAACCTTAACCCACCACTCTCAACAATTAACCTTAACCCACCACTCTCAACAATTAACCCTAACCCATCACTCTCAACAATTAACCCTAACCCATCACTCTCAACAATTAACCTTAACCCACCACTCTCAACAATTAACCTTAACCCACCACTCTCAACAATTAACCTTAACCCATCACTCTCAACAATTAACCTTAACCCACCACTCTCAACAATTAACCCTAACCCACCACTCTCGACAATTAACCTTAACCCACCACTCTCAACAATTAACCTTAACCCACCACTCTCAACAATTAACCTTAACCCACCACTCTCAACAATTAACCTTAACCCATCACTCTCAACAATTAACCTTAACCCACCACTCTCAACAATTAACCTTAACCCACCACTCTCAACAATTAACCCTAACCCACCACTCTCGACAATTAACCTTAACCCACCACTCTCAACAATTAACCTTAACCCACCACTCTCAACAATTAACCCTAACCCATCACTCTCAGTAATTAACCTTAACCCACCACTCTCAACAATTAACTATAACCCATCACTCTCAGTAATTAACCTTAACCCACCACTCTCAACAATTAACCCTAACCCATCACTCTCAGTAATTAACCCTAACCCATCACTCTCAACAATTAACCCTAACCCATCACTCTCAACAATTAACCTTAACCCACCACTCTCAACAATTAACCCTAACCCACCACTCTCAACAATTAACCTTAACCCATCACTCTCAGTAATTAACCCTAACCCATCACTCTCAACAATTAACCCTAACCCACCACTCTCAACAATTAACCTTAACCCATCACTCTCAGTAATTAACCTTAACCCATCACTCTCAACAATTAACCCTAACCCATCACTCTCAGTAATTAACCTTAACCCACCACTCTCAACAATTAACCCTAACCCATCACTCTCAGTAATTAACCTTAACCCATCACTCTCAACAATTAACCTTAACCCACCACTCTCAACAATTAACCTTAACCCACCACTCTCAACAATTAACCCTAACCCACCACTCTCAACAATTAACCTTAACCCACCACTCTCAACAATTAACCCTAACCCATCACTCTCAACAATTAACCCTAACCCACCACTCTCAACAATTAACCTTAACCCACCACTCTCAACAATTAACCCTAACCCATCACTCTCAACAATTAACCCTAACCCATCACTCTCAACAATTAACCTTAACCCATCACTCTCAGTAATTAACCTTAACCCACCACTCTCAACAATTAACCCTAACCCACCACTCTCAACAATTAACCCTAACCCATCACTCTCAACAATTAACCCTAACCCACCACTCTCAACAATTAACCTTAACCCATCACTCTCAGTAATTAACCTTAACCCATCACTCTCAACAATTAACCTTAACCCATCACTCTCAGTAATTAACCTTAACCCACCACTCTCAACAATTAACCCTAACCCACCACTCTCAGTAATTAACCTTAACCCACCACTCTCAACAATTAACCTTAACCCACCACTCTCAACAATTAACCTTAACCCACCACTCTCAACAATTAACCTTAACCCACCACTCTCAACAATTAACCCTAACCCACCACTCTCAACAATTAACCTTAACCCACCACTCTCAACAATTAACCTTAACCCACCACTCTCAACAATTAACCTTAACCCACCACTCTCAACAATTAACCTTAACCCACCACTCTCAACAATTAACCTTAACCCATCACTCTCAACAATTAACCCTAACCCATCACTCTCAACAATTAACCTTAACCCACCACTCTCAACAATTAACCTTAACCCACCACTCTCAACAATTAACCTTAACCCACCACTCTCAACAATTAACCTTAACCCACCACTCTCAACAATTAACCTTAACCCACCACTCTCAACAATTAACCTTAACCCATCACTCTCAACAATTAACCCTAACCCATCACTCTCAACAATTAACCCTAACCCACCACTCTCAACAATTAACCTTAACCCACCACTCTCAACAATTAACCCTAACCCACCACTCTCAACAATTAACCTTAACCCACCACTCTCAACAATTAACCTTAACCCACCACTCAACAATGAAAACAAGCTCTAAAGATAATCACTCAGCTCTGCCAAGATACTGAGGATTTATGAGTGACACTGTTTTTCCCTCGATTCAACGAGTCATGCCCTCTGTGAGTTAAACATTGGCTCTTCTTGAACTGAATATCCATAATCAACCATCGGAGGAGCAGTGCGACAGACAAGCTTGTTTGCTTGTCTTTTCAAGGGGAGAGAATGGAAAGAAAGGAATAATGGGGAATATTTTTGGTGTGCTGCTATACTTTTCTCACTATTGGTTACTTTGCATTTAGCTGTCCTCAAAGTGGACAGAAATCACAACGCCTGCTTGTAGCCTGCCTACTTTAGGATGGATTGGGAGGCCTTTGCTTGGGGACGAGTGAGCTACAGAAATAGATAGAATGTGAGAGAAAGAGTTGTACACAGCTTAACTAGTCTGCTCTGGTGGACAGTAACAAACTCCTGCCATGATGATGAGGATGATGATGATTAAAGTATCACACATGCACATACACACTCCTAAAGAACCGATGACGCATACATGTTTTCTCTGTGGTCCCAACTTTTGGCTGTGTTTTGAGAGGGAGTGAGTGGCTGGGTGAAGATACAGAGGTGGAGTAGAGTGACAGGTAGACAGGCCGATGAAGGTGAAGATACAGAGGTGGAGTAGAGTGACAGGTAGACAGGCCGATGAAGGTGAAGATGGAGAGGTGGAGTAGAGTGACAGGTAGACAGGCCGATGAAGGTGAAGATGGAGAGGTGGAGTAGAGTGACAGGTAGACAGGCTGGTGGAGATGGAGAGGTGGAGTAGAGTGACAGGTAGACAGGCCGGTGGAGATGGAGAGGTGGAGTAGAGTGACAGGTAGACAGGCCGATGAAGGTGAAGATGGAGAGGTGGAGTAGAGTGACAGGTAGACAGGCCGATGAAGGTGAAGATGGAGAGGTGGAGTAGAGTGACAGGTAGACAGGCCGGTGGAGATGGAGAGGTGGAGTAGAGTGACAGGTAGACAGGCCGGTGGAGATGGAGAGGTGGAGTAGAGTGACAGGTAGACAGGCCGATGAAGGTGAAGATGGAGAGGTGGAGTAGAGTGACAGGTAGACAGGCCGATGAAGGTGAAGATGGAGAGGTGGAGTAGAGTGACAGGTAGACAGGCCGATGAAGGTGAAGATGGAGAGGTGGAGTAGAGTGACAGGTAGACAGGCCGATGAAGGTGAAGATGGAGAGGTGGAGTAGAGTGACAGGTAGACAGGCCGATGAAGGTGAAGATGGAGAGGTGGAGTAGAGTGACAGGAAGACAGGCCGATGAAGGTGAAGATGGAGAGGTGGAGTAGAGTGACAGGTAGACAGGCTGATGAAGGTGAAGATGGAGAGGTGGAGTAGAGTGACAGGTAGACAGGCTGATGAAGATGGAGAGGTGGAGTAGAGTGACAGGTAGACAAGCCAATGAAGGTGAAGATGGAGAGGTGGAGTAGAGTGACAGGTAGACAAGCCGATGAAGGTGAAGATGGAGAGGTGGAGTAGAGTGACAGGTAGACAGGCCGATGAAGGTGAAGATGGAGAGGTGGAGTAGAGTGACAGGTAGACAGGCCGATGAAGGTGAAGATGGAGAGGTGGAGTAGAGTGACAGGTAGACAGGCCGATGAAGGTGAAGATGGAGAGGTGGAGTAGAGTGACAGGTAGACAAGCCGATGAAGGTGAAGATGGAGAGGTGGAGTAGAGTGACAGGTAGACAAGCCGATTAAGGTGAAGATGGAGAGGTGGAGTAGAGTGACAGGTAGACAAGCCGATGAAGGTGAAGATGGAGAGGTGGAGTAGAGTGACAGGTAGACAGGCCGATGAAGGTGAAGACGGAGAGGTGGAGTAGAGTGACAGGTAGACAAGCCGATGAAGGTGAAGATGGAGAGGTGGAGTAGAGTGACAGGTAGACAAGCCGATTAAGGTGAAGATGGAGAGGTGGAGTAGAGTGACAGGTAGACAAGCCGATGAAGGTGAAGATGGAGAGGTGGAGTAGAGTGACAGGTAGACAGGCCGATGAAGGTGAAGACGGAGAGGTGGAGTAGAGTGACAGGTAGACAGGCTGGTGGAGATGGAGAGGTGGAGTAGAGTGACAGGTAGACAGGCCGATGAAGGTGAAGACGGAGAGGTGGAGTAGAGTGACAGACAGGCCGATGAAGGTGAAGACGGAGAGGTGGAGTAGAGTGACAGGTAGACAGGCCGATGAAGGGGAGGAGGTCCAGAGAAAGATGGAAAGAGAGGTAATGGTCACAAAAGAAGACAGAGGAGAGAGGCACTGAGCCACAACCAGAGGACGCAGTGGCAGGGATTGCAATTAGGATAGAGACAGTCTCTAGTCTCTAGAGACTAGAGACTGTCTCTAGTCTCTAGTCTACTCTGCCAAGATACTGAGGATTTATGAGTGACACTGTTTTTCCCTCGATTCAACGAGTCATGCCCTCTGTGAGTTAAACATTGGCTCTTCTTGAACTGAATATCCATAATCAACCATCGGAGGAGCAGTGCGACAGACAAGCTTGTTTGCTTGTCTTTTCAAGGGGAGAGAATGGAAAGAAAGGAATAATGGGGAATATTTTTGGTGTGCTGCTATACTTTTCTCACTATTGGTTACTTTGCATTTAGCTGTCCTCAAAGTGGACAGAAATCACTAGTCTCTAGAGACTAGAGACAGTCTCTAGTCTCTAGAGACTAGAGACTGTCTCTAGTCTCTAGAGAGGGAAAAGAGTCCGGAACATCAGGACAACAAGCGCACTGGCATGGTGGTGCTCAATACAGCCATGTAGCTTACCTTAGTGCTCCGACTACTGGGGACCTATCATATTTGCTTATATAGGCTTGCTCATGCTGCAAACATGATGGGTTTGTACAAACTAAAGGTATAAGTGCACTGTAACATCAATATAAACATATTAGCTATGATGAGACATCTAGAAAGCACCCTGGTCTGTCCCAGGTCCTTTCTATGCAAATATGAATTTGGAGGCTATTGTGCCAGCAGAGAACTGTAACTCATTTACAAACAAAGACAACCAAGCTTACCTGTCTCATTTTACAAAATAGTCCACACAGTGGACATATAAAGGACAGCAAATGCAGCTCTCTTTTAGCCATGACAGTGTCTGAAGTTTACCATAATAACACACTCTGCAGAGCTCACTCATGTGACATGTTGCTACTTTCTAATAGGGTAATCACCTGTCTTTTAATCACCTGTCTTCTTTCTAATAGGGTAATCACCTCACCTGTATTCAAATGGAAATGAGCCAATTAGGTGTCTGGAAGGGACGGGAAAGAAAAGAGTCAACTATTGGGAGCATGACATGTCAAACGTGTTGCATGAATCAGAGCTGTGACCAGGGCTTTACTGTCCTTAAACCAGAGAGACACAAAAACTCTCTCCACTCACCACTCTTGCCCTTCAGACTCCGGACGCTGATTCATGGTGGTCAGCCATGCAGAAATGTGGAAGAAAATCTGCACATCATAAATCATTATGCCACTCAATTATGCATGAGCCAATGACTTATTCATCGCTGATTCATATTTGGACTATAACCATTACCCCGGGGCCACTGAGGCCTGTCGTAGCATTAATGATTCATACAAAACAATCCATATAATTCATTCATCAGTGCTTTTACAGTCATTTATCATAGCCTTAGGCTCAACAGTCACTTCAACTTGTCAGAGGTGAAACAGCTTTTGTGTTTCAGATTTGTTTGTGCGATGTGGACTTTGCGTTAATTTGAGGTGATACAATTTGTAGATTTCCAAAGGGAGTCTTTCAAATCGTGGGTCTTGGCAAGATCAAGAGACTTTGGCCAATATAGAGAAGTCTGGTGACAAAGGGAAAAGAAAGTTGACAAAAACTCGCTATCGCTCATATTTAAAGTCGAACTGAACCCATTCGTCACGTGCATATGAGTCCGATTCAGACTGAAAACATAGTTTGTCTAAGATGACAGGTTGAGAGGCGGGTCATAGTATCATGTCGATGATTTTATTTGACAATTCTGGGGACTGGATTGGGCTTTGGCCAATCCTGGCATGTTCCGCCTCTAAATCGAGTGGGATTCAGTGTGTTGTGGCGCTCTACTCGGGAAGAGCCTGGTGACGGGAGGTTAGTGGCTGAGTGGAGCTCAGCGAGCGGCAGGCAGCCAGCTGCCTTCGTGTTGCCGAGCGGAGAGTGCAGCCCGTCGGCCTGGAATCTCCGAAGTGCGACCCCTGACAACCAAGCTCTCGGATGCGCGCGCCATTATCGCTGCTGTAAATACGATATCCCTGGAATGCGCGTTTTAACGAGCCAGTTACATTTCTTTACATTATTAGAGATTATAGTTTTTGTTTTTTGTTCATGTTTCTAACAATTGGCCAAGTTAGTAGTTAGTTTATGGGATAGGAATTCTGCCAGATGACAGGCACTAGGCACCATTTTCTACTTCATTTGGAAGAGAAAATTATCCTGAAATGAAGATTTGATTGACAGCTGCATGTCGTGATATGATTGGTTGAAATGGGGTAGAAATTTGATAGTACTAGGTGACGTCAGCAAACTGTACATTACTGTTATCAATGAAATCTTGAAAAATGAACTTTTGATGTGAAAAAGTGTGAAAAACGAAAGAAATTAGACTTTTGTGATTTTGTTTGCATACATTATTAAATAGGTGCACTGCATACCCAGGTATTTGAACTAAAAGAAAAGAAAAGCCATTTTTGGGTTCAGCTCGACTTTAAGGTTTCTATAACTCTTTTGAGTGCCGATCAAAATGCAGGCTTTCAGTATATTCTGCATGTGATTTCATTGGAAAATAAAATAAAACTCCAACCAGAGGACAAACTATGTCATAGTTTATGGAAGGCTCTATTGAGAAGTTGAAAAAATTGTTTGGATACTTTGCCACCCAGGGTGCGTGGTGTGGTGTGGCGTGGCATGGCGTGCCTCCAAACATAAGGGAGATTTAGTGGGGCCTTAACGTTCCCTTCTGCCTTGCCTCTCCTTCTGACACTTTTATGGACGAGCCCTAGCATGACTTCTCCAGGCTCATCCATCAAACACAGGCTTGGAATGGAATGGCTTACGGACGCCATTAAAACCATTATGACCTGATAACAATCTCTTCACTTCGTCCTCATTTCTGCCATCAAGAAGTTTCATTCATTTTACACTCATTACCGTTCCATATTTCAGCTAAATTGCTATGGCTGCTTCTCTGGGTGACTAATCAAGTATTGAACTTGTTGCTGTATGTACTGTATACTGTATCAGTGATTCTCTTTTATCTTTTCTTTTCTTTTCTTTACATCAATTAGTCCACATTAGTGCCACTGACCCCCATTTGATGAGATTTTGTCTCTTGGACCCAAATATGCGAATATTTTTTATTGTTAGATAAGATTGTTCATTACAAGTCTATCTTAGGTAGAGAGATAACAGTGAAACTATGATTGAATTAAAATGTTCTACATTCTCTAATTGTGTTTTTATGCCTCCGCCGGCGATAGCCAGGCCGGAGGCATTATGGATCCGGGTTGTCCGTCCGTACGAGGTTCGTTAACGCGATATCTGAGGAACGCCTTGACGGAATTTCATCAAATTTGCCTTAAACATCCACTTAGACTCAAGGATGATCTGATTAGATTTTGGTGGTCAAAGGTCAAGGTCACTGTGACCTCTCGAACACCATTTTCAAGCTTGTTAACGCCATATCTCAGGAATGCCTTGACGGAATTTCATCAAATTTGCCTCAAACATCGACTTGGACTCAAGGATGAACTGATTAGATTTTGGTGGTCAAAGGTCAAGGTCACTGTGACCTCTCGAACACCATTTTCAAGCTTGTTAACGTGATATCTCACGAATGCCTTGACGGAATTTCATCAAATTTGCCTCAAACATCGACTTGGACTCAAGGATGAACTGATTACATTTTGGTCGTCAAAGGTCAAGGTCACTGTGACCTCTCGAACACCATTTTCAAGCTTGTTAACGTGATATCTGAGGAATGCCTTGACGGAATTTCATCAAATTTGTCTCAAACATCGACTTGGACTCAAGGATGAACTGATTACGTTTTCCTGGTCAAACTTCAAGGTCACGATTGATTGATTGATTGAAACGATTTATTTCAAACAGTTAAAACAATACATAAAGTGAAAAAACAGTAAACATAACAGTCTAATAGACTTCATCAAAAGGAAAATACGTAAACGCAAACATAAAAAAGGTGAACTGTTTGAAAAGGGGCAGGAAGAAGCCTAGGCTTATCGAGTCCAGCCCCCCAATCATTCATAAACAAAATCATACATCCCTATATTATATGCATATCCCACCTCTCCCGCTCCTCCCCACATGCTCATGCATACACATACATACATATATATGCATGTATATACACAAACGTACACAAACTTACCCATACACATACATCATAAATCCACCTACAAATCCCTATCAATACCCATTCCCAATAATACAATCCAACATTACCCCAAAAACCCAATCTTTTGATATCAACCTGTGTTGAACCAATGCATCCAAGAATCCATCCAATGTATAGAACAATTCTTTACATAATGTATATTACAATATAATTTACATCATGTACACCATATATTATACATTGTATGCATAATAACCTCATTACACATACAATAATTTTTATACATATATGTATATCATACATATATGTATATTAATGTACAGAATACACATCAGACCAGGTACATACACCCACCAATAACACAGTAATACTATGACCTCATGAACGCCATTCCCAAGTTCGTTAACGCAATATCTCAAGAACGGCTTGATAGAATTTCTTCTGATTTGGCTCAAACATCGACTTGGACGCAAGGATGAACTGATTCCATTTTGGTTATCAAAGGTCAAGGTCACTGTGACCTCTCGAATGCCATTTTCAAGCTTGTTAACGCGATATCTCAGGAATGTCTTGATGGAATTTCTTCGAATTTGCCTCAAACGTCCACTTGGACTCAAGGACATTTTGGTGGTTCAAGGTCACTGTGACCTCACACACCCAATTTCCAAGCTTTGTTGTGATGCTTTTAAATGTCTATTTTATTCTCTTATTTTATTCTTTTTTTTTCCTGTTGTCCATTTTATGTGAAGCACTTTGAATTGCCTCTGTGTATGAAATGTGCTATACAAATAAACTTGACTTGACTTGACTACTGCTGGCTACTAAAGACAGCCGCAATGAACTTATTTCAACACCTCCCAAAAGCACAGTGTGTGAGCACTGAGCAGCGTGTTGCACTGCGGGCTGTGCAAGATAACGATTACCACAACACGTGCGCGCGCGCACGAACAAAGACGTTATCACCGGACGCTGAAATGTTGCCTTTTGTTCACATAACAACAAGTGAGGCCACCGAGTAACGTTACCAGGACTCACCTCCAAAAGCACAAATCCACCAGTGTCAAGTGACTGCAGGTTAGCAAGCAACAGCCAGGAAGTTAGGCATAGCAAGTTAGGCTAAAACAGGAAGTTGGGTTGTTCTGCCTTCAGAATAAAAGCGTAATTTGTCACTTATGAAAAAAAGAGGAAAAAAAGAGCTCTGCAAGGCAACAAATGTTTAGAGAAGTATAATAGTATAAACAAATCGAAATCAATTTAATTTTTAGGCAAAATCGAACAGCCCTACTAACAGCTGCGTTTTGTACAAGTTGTAATTTTTTAGTACTACAATGTGGTAGGCCAGAGAATAGGACATTGCAGTAGTCCAGTCTTGATGAAACAAAGGCATGTACCAAGGTTTATGCATCTGAAGCACCTAGAAAGGGACGGATCCTATGACATCACTGATGATGTCACAACTTCGCATCACTGATGACATCACATTTCCTCTTATGACATCACAGATTATGTCATAATGCCTATGACATCATCACTTCCGGGCCAAAAATTTTAACAAACATTGCCCACTTGCTCCCTTCTGATGGAAATTGGAAGGTGGTGGGTACTTTTAAGTGTGGTCACCCAGGGACACCATGCTACCACCCCAAAATGTCTGTGCATGCCACTGCACACACACACACACACACACACACACACGCACACACACGCACACACACACACACACACACACACACACACACACACACACACACACACACACAGTCTCTACTCATATGCCTACACCCATATCCAAAACGTATTCGCTAAGTATGGGTTCCCCATCTCATTACGTATTAAGGAGTGTGGTGGGTAAGGGTCTGAATGGGCCCTTTCACGTTAATTAATAATTGATCATTGGCCTATCATTGGAGGTGTTTTTGGGAGGTAGGGCTATCTGCTATGTCAAGTTGTCGTGCCAACAGTGAGATAAGATATCAGGTTGTTGTTTTAGGAGTATGGAAGCGCTCCCAGGGGAGTTTTGGTGAGGTCTGGTTTCAGAGATAGCTTGTGAATGGAAGATAGACTGTAAAAAGAGATGGGCGGAGCTTGTGAATGGAAGATAGACTGTAAAAAGAGATGGGCGGAGCTTGTGAATGGAAGATAGAGTGTAAAAAGAGATGGGCGGAGTGAGTGTGATGTCACCCATTGCTTTGTGTACTCAGGTTTTAAAGCCTCTAGTTTGGCCTTTTGGCCACCATCTTGGTTCTTGCGTAGCTCACAAGACGGCGCGAGACCCGGGGACCCACAGAGCTGCAGCGTCGCCTGCTATTGGTCCGTAATCAGCAAGCTGTGTGATCACTGGACAGGTGACCTGTCGATTACGTCCAAAACATTCTTCTTAACTCATTGAGTGCCAATGACGTCGAACGACGTCAATTCAAATAGTAACGTAGAGTGCCAATGACGTCTAAAGACGGCAAATGCTTTTTTTGACGGTGGGACGTTGATCAAAGCCTCATGCATCTCCTGTAAAAATATTGGAGCTATTGAAGGTGTAGAAGCTATTTTACGGACCCATTAGGTGGCGACAGTGCTCTCCGGATTAGAGAAAGATGAGAAAAAAGAGTAGAAGAAGCCGTGTGGGGAAACGGAAATGCTGTAACGTTAGCTGTGCCTGTGAACAGCAGCCAATCTGCTGCCACAATTGAGCCCCTCCGTCTCCGCTGCGATAGCCCATCCACATGATTAGTTGCCAGAAAAGGAGCACGACACCAGCGTCTTTCTGAAAAGCCAAATCATTCTCAGCTGGAAGCGCTGGGAGCCGGCGAACAAAAAAATAGAGCTGGGTGCAGCCAGCGCACTTTGAAACGTGCAGAGCAAACGTGCAACAGAGAGCCACCAGAGACACTCCCACTGAGGAGTGTGCAGTTGAGGGGGGTGGGGCACGTAGGGCACCATACAACACGTACCGACCCAGACAGCAGGCTCGATGGACAGATTGGCAAAACACAAGCTAGAATATCTGATGCCCACCAGCAGTAAATCAAGACCAGCAAGAAGGCCAGCGCTGCTGGTTGCAGCTAAAAAATATTATTTTGCCATCAAAATTCCTTTGTTTTCGCTCTTTTATTGAAGGAAATTATTTTTGAGGTGTCACTACATCAGAAAATATTAGCTTCAGAGTCAGTGATGTGCTTGAAATGCTTAATTTCACAAAAGGCTCATTATCTCAGCTTCTAATTTGAAACCTCTGTTTTTGCTGAAATCAACCTATCTTCTCCGGCTGATAACTAAAGAACGGAAAATGATATCAATAAACTTTTTTTTGCTGATGATAGAAGAGAGTCTCATCGTTCTTTGGGCGTGTTTACATAGTAATATCACACAATATTCTGTGGGCCTCGAGAAATCACTGAAAACGCTCTGAAAGGGCTGGCACTGGGAGCATCCGTTTTCCAAAAGTGGCTGGCACTCAATGAGTTAATTGTCTATTTTACTCTAAAAGGGTGAGTTATATAAAAATTCACCCCAATACAGCTGTGATGAAAGGTGAAATTAGCTATTGAGACTAAACCCCTTTTTTGCACATGGCTGTAAACATGTTTATTCCTGCTGTAAAGTTGGGCATTTTAACATGGGGGGGGGGGGCGAAAGGGGATTGACTCCCTTTTAGAGCCAGCCTCAAGTGGCCATTCGAGAAACTGCAGTTTTTGGTTTTTCAGCAATGCTGTCAATGCGACCAATTAAGGGAGACTGCCCGTTGGAATGGAATGGTATGACCGGTCAAGACGTAACATCTTGTCTGATATAATAATTAATAATTAATAAATTGATAAAATATATATTTTAGGGCCAATACTGACGCGGATATTTTTTTTACTAAAGCTGCCTTATGTTTAGAGTTGAAATTGTTTGCATTAAGGAATAAAGTAAAATAGCTGCAAACGGCGAGGGGGGTCCCAACACACTTTCAAAAGACATAATGGAGGTTCAGACGCATAGAAAAGTTTTGTAATGATTGGAAATTATTGGGGAGTTGATTAATTATGGCAAATCTTGTGTTAGCACGTGACCTTTGTCCATTTGATCATACAGTAGAACATCATAAGTCACTAAAACACAACATTGAAACCCAGACTAATGACATTATTTTAGGCTTAGTGGCTCAGGTAAGAGACGGCTGAGCAGGAAATCCCAGATTGAGTCTGAATGCTGAATCTTGAGATATTTATCGTTCATTTTCATGCTTTAGTGTTAAAGTATCCTGAAAAGTGGCACACTGTTCCCGCTCATTGCAAGTGTAAAACTGGTTAATTTGATGTGGGATGGAGTGAGTCTTCTTTGAGGAAGTGATGCCCGAGGTGTCGCTGAACACAAGATGAAAGCAGCAGCCATTTTACTTCTACCTTTCTTTTTTCCTCTTTCTTTTCTCTGAGTGGGAGCCTTATTGAGTATGCAGAGCGCGTGTCGCTAGCTCTGTCTCACCCAGAGCCTGTGAGTGTTTTAGTAGCTGATAGATGTAGCTGTGTGTGTGTGTGTGTGTGTGTGTGTGTGCGTGTGCGTGTGCGTGTGTGTGTGTGTGTGTGTGTGTGTGTGTGTGTGTGTGTGTGTGTGTGTGACAGCATCTCTGCTTAAGAGACAGCCAGTTAATTGAAGGTGATCTCACAGATAAGTACTCCAGACTGGACTCCCACATAGCTCTCTCTTGTGCCCTTTCCTGTCTCCTCCTTCTCTCATTTCTTGTTTCTGTAGTTCTGTATCCTCTCTCTCTCTCTCTGTCTCTCTCTCTGTCTCTCTCTCTCTCTCTCTCTGTCTCTCTCTCTTTCTCTCTCTCTCTCTCTGTCTCTCTCGCTCTCTATCTGTCTCTCTCTCTGTCTCTCTCTCTGTCTCTCTCTCTCTCTCACCATGGCCCCAAATGTCACTGTAAAGCCTGAACCATCAATTGCCAGAAAACTCGAATTCTTTTAAACTGCATCATTTATTGGACGGAAAGGGAGAAAAAGGTTTAAAAAAAGTCAATTGCAGATTTAATGGTAGATTACCCATACAGACTGTATATAATTTGATGCACACATTTTTTTACAAAATGTTACTATACAATAATATAAGTTACAAAATATTAAAGGAGAATTGCTGTTTTTTACACCCCAGCATCACGTTAGGGTTGTTCTACAACCCGGGTTTTACGAGTGAGAACGAGAGCTCTCACATATTGCCATATCGCTGCCAGGGCAGCGCCACTGGATGAACACTCATTTTACTCCAAAAATTACCTTTTTTATAAAACCAAGCATCCACCAGCAGGTGGCATGGTATGCATGAGAAAGGCGCGGCACCCAGCAATCGCTGTGATTGCGTCACGTCCGCCCGCGATCATGTATGAGCTCAATATGTGAGCGCTTGAGTTCGAAACGAAGTAAAACCACTGTATCAGCCGGCCATGTGACAGGAAGTGGCAGCATAACCACTGTCTCAGCCGGCCGTGTGACAGGAAGTGGCAGCATTACCACTGTCTCAGCCGGCCGTGTGACAGGAAGTGGCAGCATTACCACTGTCTCAGCCGGCCGTGTGACAGGAAGTGGCAGCATTACCACTGTCTCAGCCGGCCATGTGACAGGAAATGATCACAAGCATAACCACTAGGCTTGTTTGAGTTGACTGCCACGTCGCCTGGAAAGCAGACGAGAGCAGCCAAGCGCAGTCAGGCGAGGCATCAACAAGTCAAACACCCCCGACAGCACTCTTTTCTTCTTCTACAGTTTTGTTTAACAGCGGGTTGTAAACAAATTAAAACATGCATTAGCGCCACCCAGACTCACTGCTCAAATGACCCAGCCCTTTAGATTACTTATTTTTATTGTAATGTAGGCATTACAGGTGGTATTTATGTAAAATATGGAGTGACAGCTTGGAATAGATATACGGGCAGGCGGAGCAAGTCGGACAACTTTTCTAACCATCATGCAACGGGGCAAGCAAGGCGCTGGTCGAATCTGTGCAGAATTTGCTCATCTCAAACGAGCCTATTGTCTCAGCCGGCCATGTGACAGGAAATGGCAATTTCACTTGCGAGATGAGGTCTTTGATGTTGTTGGATGATGGCTATCAGCAGTCCCCCTCTACTTCTGTCATAGACGACACTCCTCACTGTCACAGTGTCTAATATCTCTGATGGCCCTCCTTCTTTTCTACTCAGCATGCTTTTGTTTGTGTCAATCAGTGTCTGGGAGGTCCTATGATAAGGCAGTGCCCTGCTCACACTTTGATCATTGTTTTATTGTTTTCATGTACAGTACAGAGGCAGTAATCTTCAATTGGACTTGGCAGAAACTTAACTTAACTTAATATACTTAACTTAAGTTAAACCAATTCAACCTCTTAATATACAGTATACTGTAGATATCATTAGTTCTTCTAAAGCAATTAGGGAGGGGGCCGATCCGATCCAATATCGGTATCGGGTGCCGATATTGGTACTAATCTACGAATAGGATCGAATCGGAATCTTTTTTTTTTTTTTTCAATTCCAGCGCGGGCCCACAGGGGGCGCTGGCCGTAATTTGCCCATGTATAATAGTATCCTTCTTTGCCTTGTATATTTTCTTAATTGCTTTTTGCAAGGTATATTAAAAAACAAAATATTTAATTGGCCAAATCTTTGCCTATACTGTATATTCAAGAGAAATATTGGTATCGGCATAATATCAGTATCGGCAGATATCCAAATTCAGGTATCGGTATCGGATCGGAAGTGAAAAAATGTGGATCGGTGCATCCCTAAAAGCAATGTCCCTTATGTAACAAAGTTGAGCCTTTGAGCTGAAAGGCCTTCGGCTGGGTGCGCCAACTGAAGATTGCTGTCACTAGCAGTTGCATATCTGGAAGTTCTATGATGCTGTTCTCTTGCTTATGTTTTACCAGATGCCTAAAAACAACATTGTGAAGGTATTAAGATGAATGATACGTGATATTTCTTGCCTGAATTTGAGTCAATGTCATCAGTAGGTGATTTGTAAATTTTTAACAACTGGATGCGCTATGCCCTTTCTGTATGACTCTGCCTGTCTCAATCTGCTCTGTGCAGCTTGAAGCAGCTGTTTCCACCAAATGCACCACAGCGCGTTTCATAAGTTTTCCAAGCATCTAATAATGCTTATCTTTCAAAACACACCGTAGTTTTGACGGTAGAAACTTTACCTCAAATGATGTAGCTGTAGCAGCTGAGCGTTTTGGTCATTTTGCTAACAAGGGGGGAAGGCACCCCCCTCAAATCGCCCACTGAATGTCATGCGAACTCCAATCCGGGAACCCCGAGTCTGACGACTAATAAGACGACAGATGCCCAATATTTTGGGGTTTCCAGTGTTGAGCGGATATGTCCACCCCAAGACTTCCACGTTTACAGTCCCACGATGTCTCATATGCTATGCTATATATTATTATTGTTATTATTATCATCTTTATCATTGTTATTATTATTATTATTAGCCAAAATGCCGTCTGGACCTAAAACACCTTCAATCAATCAACTCCAACTCCATTCGTAAACAATGACCACAGCGCACGGAAGAGGAAGTCTTGGTGCAGACATGGGAAACACCAGAAACCCAAAATCTGGTCCGTCTGTGGTCTTTAGTCATCATACTGATGGACTCCATAGTCAGTATGATAGTAATACATACTTGACTCTGTGTTCCCACATTGTGTGAACACTGTACTGATTCTGAAATGCAGTCCGCTGAACACCTCTCTTGCGCTGAACAGCTCTCCTGTCTTTTGTCCTTCCGCCACAGCGAGGGAAGAGAACGTGGCCACTTTCCGCGGCTCCGAATACTTCTGCTACGACCTCTCCCAGAACCCCATCCAGAGCAGCAGCGACGAGATCACGCTGTCCTTCAAGACGTGGCAGCGTAACGGGCTGATCCTGCACACCGGCAAGTCGGCGGACTACGTCAACCTGGCCCTGAAGGACGGCGCCGTGTCCCTCGTCATCAACCTGGGCTCCGGGGCCTTCGAGGCCATCGTGGAGCCGGTCAACGGCAAGTTCAACGACAACTCCTGGCACGACGTCAAAGTGACCCGCAACCTCCGCCAGGTAAGGCACCGAGACCAAGGTTTGACGCATAACTGTTGATCTTTGAGGGGATTTTGTGATGGATAGTAGTTGACTGTGTTATGAAATGGATCAGTTGTTGTATTAGAGTAATATCTTTCCATCTCCTACAGTTTATTTTTCTTCCTTTCATTAAAGCCCAAAGTTAGAATTTCACAGTATTTACATTTAGGGCTGGGTATCGTTAAAGAAATGATGATACCAGCACCAATATCAGTACCCTTACTGCTTGGTCCCACCAAGTCCGTCTGCGCAACGTTCCGGCTGCGCCGCGGCTTTGCTCCGTCCTCCGCACGCCGGCATGTCCCACCGCACACGTTTCAGAAGCAGAGCGCTTCCGAGCGCTGCCTGGTAGCTGGATGCAAGATCGCGCAGGATTTACGAGATCGCGCGATACTGTGTGTACAATGGGGTGGATGTAAAGAGCACAACACACAAACAACACAGTCTGTCGTCGACTTGCTTTTGATTTGGTCATTTTCCCTTGATTGTTGTGCTTCTACCATGGGCAGGCTGAAATAATTTCTTTATTTGTCATACAGTGCCTGTTAGCAGGAGGAGAACTCTTGCATTTCTTCGTCTACTTGAAAGACTACAGAGTAGGGATGCACGATATGGATTTTTTTCAGCCGATACGATAACCGATAAATATCTGCTTCTCCTGGCCGATAACCGATACGATAACCGATAATTATTATAATAAAAATATATACTTTTGTTTTTACCTGTATTTTATGCACACCTGGGGTTAAAAAAAAGGCAGATGTAGTGAGCATATAGCTCTGACCTAACCAAATCTAACTGACATCACTGTGAACGCAAAACAAAGAAAACTTCTGATATAATATGGTTGTTTTAATAAAGTGTATCACTCAATTATAGTCGATACAAAAATAAAGGCTTGCATAGAACGGAAAGCCAATGACTGCTTAGTCTGCAGATAAAACACAATGACAAAAGGCATAGTAATTTAGACTCTTATTGTCATGTTACTGATCTGTTCAAATTTGGCGTTGGTTCCAGTTCTCAGTGAATTGTAGCCTGGGCCCAATGAATGGGGCAGGCACTATACCATCTGTGTCGTTTCACTTTTTACTGAAAAATGCTGCCACCAGATTAAAGAAAAGACACTACTGTACTGTAAAATCACATAGCTTCATAGGCCCAGACCATGACTGACATATTTGTGTACACTACACCCCTGGGTATACACTGTCATGAAATGGGCCATTTTCACTGTGCCATTTTGGAGAAATTGATAGTCAGTCTCAATTCTGACATTGAAAATGTTGTTTTTTCAATTTTCTAAGTAGGCTACAGGTGTATGTGATGTTGACTGATGCTTTTTATGTAGCCTAATGTGCGCGCCTGCGCCTTTGTTTTCCTTTCATTGGCTTGGTTAGATGACTCTGTCCAGCAGCTAGCATTAGCTCAACTCCAAAGTCCCTTTGGCTTATAGTGGGACACCCGGCTAGCGCGGTTAGCTTAACGTTAGCGAGTTGTTTTTTGGAGTTAAATACACAATCCCTGGATGTTTCATTTCAGGTAAAGGGGTTTCAATTAGTTTCTATAAGTGTACGCCAGCTCTGTGAGTATAAAGTGCTTTTGCGGGACTGTTTGATCACAAGCCACAGACTGTAAATGGCACAAGCAGTTTGTCTGCCAAGCGGACGAACGACGTGTAGGCCGCGCTACGAGTTAATGCTAACGGTAACACTCACTAACAAAAACAAGAAACATATCCGCTGCATAATCGCCAGCTTTGGTTTAACGTAATGCCAGCTTAGAGGTTTCCCCTCCTCTCGGAACCTGTCTGGGACATGGATTCCAAATTACAATAGTGTTGTGAATGATCTGAAACTGAAACTGAAAAACAGCAACATACTGCCAGCAGCCATGTTTGGCAAGGCAGAGCTGCCGTCGCAGCTGTGATGTCACGAGCGTGCGACAACAATAGGCCCCCGCTTCCAAGGCAAAAATAAAGCATGATTATCGGCTGATAATTTATCGGAAAAATGCCATTATCAGAATAATAAATAATAACGCAAAATGGCCATATCGGCCGATAATTTATCGGTCCGATAATTATCGTGCATCCCTACTACAGAGGGAGGGGGGGAGAAGGAGAAGGAGTCGGTATTGGGTCTGCACACGGTGTTTTATTATGAAAATCAACTGGATTCTCGTGCAGTTGCTGTGTCTGACTTCCGGGCTGAACGATCTGCTCTGTGCAGCTTGACGCAGCTTCCAGGCGTCATCCGTGAAAAATAGAACTGCCGCGTATCTTTAGCGGAGCGAGGCGTCAAGCCGCTTCTGGGACGCTTCTGATACGCGCCGTTGCGTGTCTGGTGCGATCACACGCGTTGATTAAAATGCTCGCGAGCAACGCGTACCTGACGTGCCAGGTGGGATCGAGCCGTTAAAGTGATACAGATAAATAGAGTACTTAATTTTTTTTTGGTGGCATCTCGGCACACTTCACCACCACAGCTCCGTCACATACACCACGCTCCACTTCACCACCACAGACTGTACTGCCAACTCCGTCACATACACCACGCTCCAACTGCCAACTCCCTCACATACACCACGCTCCACTTCACCACCACAGACTGTATGGGTTGTAGCTGCTGCGGCCAATCACATGTCACATTAAATTGAAGAAAGCTTGAGGTGTTTGGCTGTGAGCAAAACCACAATAGTATTTTTTTCTAGATTAGTGTACAAAATGGATCAAATATCAGTATCATTTGACTGGAGAAGTTTCAATACTACTTACTGCGTTATTTCGTGATACCCAGCCATAATTTACACATACTTTCCAGGTGTGATTTTCTCACTGTATACCAGCCCTTCTCCATCTGCGAAGAAGTCATCACTCATTTCATGGTTTTAGAGGGCCATTTCCTCGCTCTCTTCATCTTCTCTCTCTCTCTCTCTCTCTCTCTCTCTCTCTCTCTCTCTCCGCGGGGAGACATTTTATGGTATGATCCGGGGAGAGGCTCCAGTCAACCAAGACCTCCGCTGTTTACCCAAGACTGATCTCAGTTCAGCTGTACCATTTCTCACCCACCTGCATTTTGAAATATGCTAATAGGAACACTTCCTTTTTCCACCAGCACCTCTTGAGTGGAAGTGCTTGGACTGTATTTGTGGGTGGATAGTCAGCTTATCTCGGATCTTACTACCAATGTTTGTGGAAATGCTGGCTAACATTGCTCTAAAATGCAATCATTGGGATGGCAGGGTAGGGAATTTTCAATTTATCCTCCAAATAAAAGGTGTTAAGTTGAAACGTAGAGGCAGGGGTTGTAGGCAATGTGGGTTCATCTGTGTTCTTCTTCCATGGCTTTTTGAGATTTTAGTTCTTTTTTTACTGTCTCATGGAATGAATCATTTTACTAACAAATGTACTAACTCCCGTACTTTCCATCATTGGTTTTAATTTCATTTGCTTTAATTTATTAATGTTCACTCTCTTAAATTCGTTTCTTCCCTGCTCCACTTTTCCGCAAAGCTATCAGGCATTGGATACGCTATGGTAAACAAACTCCATTGTCTGGTAGATATCATTCTTATTGTTATTTTTCGTTTGCCGTGTACTCCCTCCCCCTCTTCCTCTTTCTTTGATCTAACTCAAGATGCAGGTATTCCCTGGCTTTTAGCCAAGGATAAAAGAAGGAAGAGTCGTTACATCACACCAACATTTGAATGCGCTGCTTGGTGCCCGACTTTGGTGCCAGTTTTATTGAAGCGAGATGCACGGAGCACGGAGCACGGAGCCCCTGTCCAGTATGATATTAGCATTCCCCGACCTGCTGCCATTTGCCTTCTCCAGTCCACATCACCACTGCTGCAGCTCAGCCACAGCTGCCTGTCACCTGTCATGTTGTAATGTGGATGCAGGAAAGTACGAATATTTGTCTCATAATAATAAATAACAGTGCAGTCATAAGTGGTAAGCGCTGTCGCCTCACAGCTCGAAGGTCCTGGGTTCGATTCTCACCTGAGACGCTGTGAGCGCTGAAGGAATGCGTGCCCGTCCGCATGTCCTCGAGTGCCCACTGCCCGGGTGGGGTCATCAAAAGGGCCTTTCTGTGTGGAGTTTGCATGTTCTCCCCGTGCCCCCTGGGGGTTTCCTTCATATAGGAACCCCTTCACCAAAACATGCAATATCCTGGTTGCTGAAGTGGTGCCTCCTCTGGTTGTTAGGGGCGCCTGTTCGGAGGGAGGGGATCTCGTTGGAATAGCGTGATCCTCCCACGTGCTATGTCCTACCGGTGAAGCTTCCCCTGTCAGGTGAAAAGAAGCGGCTGGCTACTGCCCATGTCTCGGAGGAAGCATGGAGCCAGTTTCGGCTCTCCCCAGATTGGCAGAGGGTGAAGCAGCAACCAGGATAAATCAATTAAAATTAGCACTAACGGGGGATAAAAATGGGATAACAAATCGGGAAACAAATATTAAAAAAAATAAAATAATAAATAACAATAATAAAACACATCGGACTCAGTGTACAAGGTTTCTGTCCGTGACGATTTTTTCCGGATGACGGACAAAAAAAAACAGACTCTGTGTCCTGACTTTTCCATCTTATGAACCCGGCTGGTCCAGCACAGCGGTAATCAGTCACTAGCATAGTGTGTTCTTTCATTTGGTGGAGGCATTTTTTTCATCAAAGGTCATACAATGTAGATATGTTGGGTTTTAGTGTGCTTCTCCATGCACCTCCCATAGGCTTCAATAGAATGGCTCCAAAGTCTGGCACGAAACAGAGCATTAGGATGTTGGTATGATGTAATGACTCTTCCTTCTTTTATAGGTTCCTTGGCTTTCACGTTGGCTTACGTCCTCTCCTCCCTGTTTCTTTTCACCTGGGCCATCCACTCACGATGCTTTCCTTTCTAACCTCTTGCTCTTTCTGAGTCGTCCGTCACTTTTTCTTCTCTAGGATTTGACTGAAACTTTTCATTCCAGATTTTTGGGTCTAATTTTTTGGGGTGATGATAATGTCGTGGAAACTGCCAGAAGAAGATTAGCACAACAACAAAGAGAAAGAAAAAGAAAAAGCAACATCAACACGGGAGCTCTGACAATTGTTTCCTGTATACTATGTGCATGGCCTACTCCATGGACTCCTGTATACTAGTATGCGCATGGCCTACTCCATGGCATACTCCATGGACTCCTTGCACCTCTCACTTCTCACTTCCATCTTAATGCACTTCCTTACCATGTGAAAATATAACCCTTAAGCAACCCACACTGCAGGAGAAATGTCCTCTAAAGGGATACCTACAGTATCACACTGAAACCAAACTAATCTATAAAGATCAGAGTCTGTTAGACAAGTAAGAGCCTATGATGCAAATGGGGCAACAATGCAGACAGAGATCAACTGAAAAGATCAAAGGGATAATTCCAATGAATGAATGCTGCATTCAAATTCCCAAAAGAGATACTGGAGGGTTTAAGAGGACATGACAAATCATCAGAGGATAACTGCAAAATGTCCAACCATTAATCTACATGGCATTGTAGCAGCACTGGAAGTAGAGACAACTTGTTTGTAGCTAGCTGTAGCTAGCTGTAGCTTAGATTGCTCAAAACTAATGAAAGCTCAAATTGTCTAGGGTTGCAACTTGCATCTAATCACAATGACAGTAAAATGTTGGATATTGTGACTTCGTAGAGCCACTTTGGTAGATAGATAGCAATGATTACCATATATATATATATATATATATATATATATATATATATATATATATATAGTAATTATTGCTATCCAATAATTTGGACTTTACACACACTACCACCTCATTTTGTCTCATACTATTGTTATATTATCATTGTTATACAAACTAGTTGACTATTCAGTTTGGCTCAACTTGAATAGTTAAATAGTTTGTAATATATAAGGATAGATCATTATATGGTGATATGATACCAAAGCGCTGTGAGACGGTTGGTGCCTAGGAGTGCTCTTGGCTGCAGACAGATGATATTGCAACAGGAGAGGTTTTAAGGATATAGTTTCAGTACGACTGTTACTTAAGCTAACCAGCAGGCTAGTGTATTTAGCTTGCTGGCATCTACAGGTTCAACTAAGGTTACTCACCCATTTGTTTACCTTTACCGTGGCCTCAGATGGCACACAGTATTTACAAGAGCTAATAGGGTTAGCATCTTAGCACCTGCTACAGAGTCCCCACTGCTCCTGGAATTCTTGGAATATCATGGGGTTTTGAGAGGCGTATTGCAGACAGAGAAGTCAAGGAATTTAATCAATTATCTGGGACTTTAAAACACTCATTGCATTTGATGGTTTCCAGGCCAGATGTGGACAGTAGGAACTAGACTGAACAACATGTTTAGGTCAGATGTGGACAGTAGGAACCAGACTGAACAACATGTTTAGGTCAGATGTGGACAGTGGGAACCAGACTGAACAACATGTTTAGGTCAGATGTGGACAGTAGGAACCAGACTGAACAACATGTTTAGGTCAGATGTGGACAGTGGGAACCAGACTGAACAACATGTTTAGGTCAGATGTGGACAGTAGGAACCAGACTGAACAACATGTTTAGGTCAGATGTGGACAGTAGGAACCAGACTGAACAACATGTTTAGGTCAGATGTGGACAGTAGGAACCAGACTGAACAACATGTTTAGGTCAGATGTGGACAGTAGGAACCAGACTGAACAACATGTTTAGGTCAGATGTGGACAGTAGGAACCAGACTGAACAACATGTTTAGGTCAGATGTGGACAGTGGGAACCAGACTGAACAACATGTTTAGGTCAGATGTGGACAGTAGGAACCAGACTGAACAACATGTTTAGGTCAGATGTGGACAGTAGGAACCAGACTGAACAACATGTTTAGGTCAGATGTGGACAGCTGGAACCAGACTGAACAACATGTTTAGGTCAGATGTGGACAGTAGGAACCAGACTGAACAACATGTTTAGGTCAGATGTGGGCAGTAGGAACCTGACTGAACAACATGTTTAGGTCAGATGTGGACAGTAGGAACCAGACTAAACAACATGTTTAGGTCAGATGTGGACAGTGGGAACCAGACTGAACAACATGTTTAGGTCAGATGTGGACAGTAGGAACCAGACTGAACAACATGTTTAGGTCAGATGTGGACAGTAGGAACCAGACTGAACAACATGTTTAGGGCAGATGTGGACAGTGGGAACCAGACTGAACAACATGTTTAGGTCAGATGTGGACAGTAGGAACCAGACTGAACAACATGTTTAGGTCAGATGTGGACAGCTGGAACCAGACAACATGTTTAGGTCAGATGTGGACAGTAGGAACCAGACTGAACAACATGTTTAGGTCAGATGTGGACAGTGGGAACCAGACTGAACAACATGTTTAGGTCAGATGTGGACAGTAGGAACCAGACTGAACAACATGTTTAGGTCAGATGTGGACAGTAGGAACCAGACTGAACAACATGTTTAGGTCAGATGTGGACAGTAGGAACCAGACTGAACAACATGTTTAGGTCAGATGTGGACAGTGGGAACCAGACTGAACAACATGTTTAGGTCAGATGTGGACAGTAGGAACCAGACTGAACAACATGTTTAGGTCAGATGTGGACAGTGGGAACCAGACTGAACAACATGTTTAGGTCAGATGTGGACAGTAGGAACCAGACTGAACAACATGTTTAGGTCAGATGTGGACAGTAGGAACCAGACTGAACAACATGTTTAGGTCAGATGTGGACAGTAGGAACCAGACTGAACAACATGTTTAGGTCAGATGTGGACAGTAGGAACCAGACTGAACAACATGTTTAGGTCAGATGTGGACAGTAGGAACCAGACTGAACAACATGTTTAGGTCAGATGTGGACAGTAGGAACCAGACTAAACAACATGTTTAGGTCAGATGTGGACAGTATAGGAACCAGACTGAACAACATGTTTAGGTCAGATGTGGACAGTGGGAACCAGACTGAACAACATGTTTAGGTCAGATGTGGACAGCTGGAACCAGACTGAACAACATGTTTAGGTCAGATGTGGACAGTAGGAACCAGACTGAACAACATGTTTAGGTCAGATGTGGACAGTAGGAACCAGACTGAACAACATGTTTAGGTCAGATGTGGACAGTAGGAACCAGACTGAACAACATGTTTAGGTCAGATGTGGACAGTAGGAACCAGACTAAACAACATGTTTAGGTCAGATGTGGACAGTATAGGAACCAGACTGAACAACATGTTTAGGTCAGATGTGGACAGTGGGAACCAGACTGAAAAACATGTTTAGGTCAGATGTGGACAGTAGGAACCAAACTGAACAACATGTTTAGGTCAGATGTGGACAGTAGGAACCAGACTGAACAACATGTTTAGGTCAGATGTGGACAGTAGGAACCAGACTGAACAACATGTTTAGGTCAGATGTGGACAGTAGGAACCAGACTGAACAACATGTTTAGGTCAGATGTGGACAGCTGGAACCAGACTGAACAACATGTTTAGGTCAGATGTGGACAGTAGGAACTAGGGCTGTGGCGATTCACTTATCTCCCGATTCGATACTATCACGATTCTTGGGTGCCGATTCGATTTATATTGCGATTCTTAAGTATTGCGATTCTACGATTATTGCGATTCGATATTACGATTTATTGCGATTTTTGTTTATTTTTTTATTTTATTTTTTCACTTTGTTTGCTTTTTTACACTAGATTAGAACATGGGAAAAGTTGAATCATACACTAGAGACTGTATATTATATATCATGAGTAGGGCTGGGCGATATAGTTAAAAACAGGGGCGGATTGGGATCATAATTCAGGCCGGGCATTAGATACCAAGCAGGCCAGGGTGATATGGGCCAACGCGCGTGAAATTTGGGCCGTTTGAAGCCAGATTTGGGCCGTTTGAAGTCCAATTTTACAATGAGATGCACCCACTTTAACACTTTCAGTGCCACGGCCCTTGGGCAAAAGGTTGCTTGCTGTGCCACATAGGCCGCAATGCATTTTAAAACAGTCATATAATTTCTTTAATAATTACTATGTAAACACTGAACACGCACAAATAACGATGAGACTCTCTTCTATCACCTGCAAAAAAAAGTTTATTGATCCCATTTTCCGTTCTTTAGTTATGAGCCGGAGAAGATAGCTTGATTGAACGAAAAAAAGAGCTTTTTTTCTACGAGCTGAGATAATGAGCCTTTTGTGAAATTAAACATTTCAAGCACATCACTGACTCTGAAGCTAATTTTCTGATGTAGTCACACCTCAAAAATAATTTCCTTCAATAAAACAGTGAAGGCAAGGGAATTTTGTTTGGAAGAATAATATTTTTAGCTGAAACCAGCAGCGCTGGCGCCTGCATGCGCTGCTGGTTGCAGCTTCTTGCTGATCTTTTGCTGCTGGTGGGCATCGGATATTCTGGCTTGCGTTTGCCAACCCTGTCCTGCTGTCTGGGTCTGTGTTGTGTACTTGGCTCTGCGTGCCCACCTCCCCCCCTCCTCCTCCCCCCCCCCCCCGTTGTGGGAGGAGTGTCTCTCTGCTCTGCTGTTTTCTCGTTTTCTCTTGCCTGTGCTCAGCACTGAAAAAGTCTGCTAGATCCTGCTTTTTTACAGCCGCGTGTACCAGCTCCCATGCTTCGAGTTGAGAATAATAACAAATCCACGGCTGATCATGTGTTGCAGCGGACACGGAGGCTGTTGCAGCGGACATCGAGGTGCTCAATTGTGATAGCAGATTGGCTGCTGCAGGGGCACAGCTAAACGTTGCTTCAATGAAGCCGCTGCATACGGACGGATGCGATGCGATTTCCTTCCCCCCAATGACTTCTTCTGTGTGTTTCACTCCACGTTCTCTCATCTGGAGAGCGCTGTCGCCACCTAAGGGTTCTGTAAAATAGGTTAGACACATTCAATACCTCTGAATATTGTAAGAGGCGATGTAAGAGGCATAGATCGACACCCCCCCGTCAAAAAAAAAAAATCGAGTTATGACGCCATTTGGCGTCGCTGGCACTGTACGGTAAATTTCTAATGACGCCATATGGCGTCGCTGGCACTGAATGTGTTAACCCTGAAGTGTAATTATTACTTCAGACTAACTAATAAAGTAATAAAACCACTAGTAAACCAGTAGGCGGCGCCTGGTCTGCTGTTCAGTGAGTGGCCTGACTGCAAGCACCCAAAAAAAAAAAAAAAAAAAAAAAAAAATTAATTTGCGATTATCGATTCTGGAATAAAAGATCGATCCAAAAAATCGTGACATTAAAAATCGCGATACTTAGGTGAATCGATTTTTTCCCCCACCCCTAGTAGGAACCAGACTGAACAACATGTTTAGTAGGGGTGGGGGAAAAAATCGATTCACCTAAGTATCGCGATTTTTAATGTCACAATTTTTTGGATCGATCTTTTATTCCAGAATCGATAATCGCAAATTAATTTTTTTTTTTTTTTTTGGGTGCTTGCAGTCAGGCCACTCACTGAACAGCAGACCAGGCACCGCCTACTGGTTTACTAGTGGTTGTATTACTTTATTAGTTAGTCTGAAGTAATAATTACACTTCAGGGTTAAAGTGGGTGCATCTCATTGTAAAATTGGACTTCAAACGGCCCAAATCTGGCTTCAAACGGCCCAAATTTCACGCGCGTTGGCCCATATCACCCTGGCCTGCTTGGTATCTAATGCCCGGCCTGAATTATGATCCCAATCCGCCCCTGTTTTTAACTATATCGCCCAGCCCTACTCATGATATATAATATACAGTCTCTAGTGTATGATTCAACTTTTCCCATGTTCTAATCTAGTGTAAAAAAGCAAACAAACTGAAAAAATAAAATAAAAAAATAAACAAAAATCGCAATAAATCGTAATATCGAATCGCAATAATCGTAGAATCGCAATACTTAAGAATCGCAATATAAATCGAATCGGCACCCAAGAATCGTGATAGTATCGAATCGGGAGATAAGTGAATCGCCACAGCCCTAATGTTTAGGTCAGATGTGGACAGTAGGAACCAGACTGAACAACATGTTTAGGTCAGATGTGGACAGTAGGAACCAGACTGAACAACATGTTTAGGTCAGATGTGGACAGTAGGAACCAGACTGAACAACATGTTTAGGTCAGATGTGGACAGTAGGAACCAGACTGAACAACATGTTTAGGTCAGATGTGGACAGCTGGAACCAGACTGAACAACATGTTTAGGTCAGATGTGGACAGTAGGAACCAAACTGAACAACATGTTTAGGTCAGATGTGGACAGTAGGAACCAGACTGAACAACATGTTTAGGTCAGATGTGGACAGTAGGAACCAGACTAAACAACATGTTTAGGTCAGATGTGGACAGTATAGGAACCAAACTGAACAACATGTTTAGGTCAGATGTGGACAGTATAGGAACCAGACTGAACAACATGTTTAGGTCAGATGTCAGTAGGAACCAGACTGAACAACATGTTTAGGTCAGATGTGGACAGTAGGAACCAGACTGAACAACATGTTTAGGTCAGATGTGGACAGTGGGAACCAGACTAAACAACATGTTTAGGTCAGATGTGGACAGTAGGAACCAGACTGAACAACATGTTTAGGTCAGATGTGGACAGTAGGAACCAGACTGAACAACATGTTTAGGTCAGATGTGGACAGTAGGAACCAGACTGAACAACATGTTTAGGTCAGATGTGGACAGCTGGAACCAGACTGAACAACATGTTTAGGTCAGATGTGGACAGTAGGAACCAAACTGAACAACATGTTTAGGTCAGATGTGGACAGTAGGAACCAGACTGAACAACATGTTTAGGTCAGATGTGGACAGTAGGAACCAGACTAAACAACATGTTTAGGTCAGATGTGGACAGTATAGGAACCAAACTGAACAACATGTTTAGGTCAGATGTGGACAGTATAGGAACCAGACTGAACAACATGTTTAGGTCAGATGTCAGTAGGAACCAGACTGAACAACATGTTTAGGTCAGATGTGGACAGTAGGAACCAGACTGAACAACATGTTTAGGTCAGATGTGGACAGTGGGAACCAGACTAAACAACATGTTTAGGTCAGATGTGGACAGTAGGAACCAGACTAAACAACATGTTTAGGTCAGATGTGGACAGTATAGGAACCAGACTGAACAACATGTTTAGGTCAGATGTGGACAGTAGGAACCAGACTGAACAACATGTTTAGGTCAGATGTGGACAGCTGGAACCAGACTGAACAACATGTTTAGGTCAGATGTGGACAGCTGGAACCAGACTGAACAACATGTTTAGGTCAGATGTGGACAGCTGGAACCAGACTGAACATGTTTAGGTCAGATGTGGACAGTAGGAACCAGACTGAACAACATGTTTAGGTCATGAAAAAGCCATGATGGGAAATCATGGAATCTTCAATCAAAGTCACAATGGGAATCCAGCTGTTACTGAGAAAAGCTAGTGATCTTTCCTAAATCCCGTCCCTTTTCAGAACCTAGACCAACTTTCCCCTTTCCTGTTATACCACCACTGTAAATCTATGGGACTGTTCACACCATGCCCTCTTTAAACTACTTCTTTATACTTTAAGCTAGAAACTCCATTCAACAGGTCACCATCAATAGTGTATGACTATTCAGCTTTGAGGCCATCTTTTGTACTTTGTGAGAAATCACAGTTTACCTTTTATGCTTTTTTCAACCTTTATAATGGAAGCCTGTAAAGTCAGCTAGAGTGAATTGTGACATCATGCACTCTAGGCTGGCTCCATAGGCTGCCATTACAAAGGTAAAAAAAAACATAAAATGTAAACTGATTTCTCAAAAAGTACAAAGGAAAGCTGAATAAGAGCAGTAAACTATTGAAAGTGGACCCGTTTAAAGTTTGAATGGAGTTTCTAACTTAAAGTATGAAGAAGTACCGTAGTTAGAGTTCAAAGAGGGCACGGTGAACAGTGTCTAGTGTAACAGGAAAGGGGGAAGTTGACCTATAGGTTCTGAAAAGGGTGCGGATTAGGAAAGGTCAATTCTGCTGAAAATGTCTTTGAAAATCAAATATCTTATATCTCCATAATTATTTTATTTTCATGGTAAGAGCAATATTCTGGCTCACAGACGGATATCCTGCAGTGTGGGACTACTTTACTAATATCCTCTGCCATCCCCTTGTGTTTGTGCTGCATGTTTGCCATAACATTTTTGTGACGTGTAACCCTCCAGCTAACTCAACCCTCCAGCTAACTCAACCCTCCAGCTAACTCAACCCTCCAGCTAACTCAACCCTCCAGCTAACTCAACCCTCCAGCTAACTCAACCCTCTGTTTTATTTTGCTGTGTGTTATTGTTTTGTCTGTTTTGTCTGTGTGTGTTTTTGTCATGCTCCTTTAGGATGCTAAAGGGCAGGTGCCATCAGGGCTTAGTGCTTTCTTTCCTCCCTCACTTAATTTGATTGATGTAGAAAGCAAACAAGATCATACAATATAGACCCCGCCCACATGGCTTGTGCGTAAGTAGTGCTAGTTGACATGTGAAAACTAATGCATGCTTGTCTGGACTAATAGATTGTCACTCGAAACCAACACAGGTAGCATCTTTGTTTTGACATTCTACTAACCCTTCATACTACTAACCCTTCATACCTAGCAACAATTCCAATTCTGACAATCCAAACACTGGTGAACACAAGCTGCCAGTCCAGAGCTTCAAATTCAGATAGACCTGAGTGACGTAAAATAAATCTTCTCTATAGGCCACCTCCTTCCCTTAAAGTCCAGGAAAGTCAATGTCTTATTTCCGCCCTCACTGTTTAATTCCCATGATCAGGTGACCATCTCCGTGGATGGGATCCTGACCACCACAGGTTACACTCAGGAAGACTACACCATGTTGGGCTCTGATGACTTCTTCTACGTGGGAGGCAGCCCCAGCACCGCAGACCTGCCTGGATCTCCAGTCAGCAACAACTTCATGGGCTGCCTCAAAGAGGTAAAAGTGCCTTTCTTTGCCGACGATTCAGTGTTTGTTTGTTGTGAATCATTCATTTATGCAACGTGGGGAGGTGATGGCTTGCTAAACAGAACATCATGTCCAATTTAATTTACAAATGTGCAGGTTGCTTTTAAAATCTCAATTCTTAAGGCGTTTTCAGACCAGCTAGTCCAGTTCCTTGATTTGCACCAAATGATCCATTGTTTAGTTTTTCAGCTGGTTTGGTTGTGTTTCATACCAGGTCAAACCCTCCTGGAGGCCAGGAGACTCTCTTAGTCTCCCGGGATGGATTATTATTATTATTTTTTGACAGCTGAATTGATATGTGCACGTGTTGTAATGCTGTAGTGTAGCTACTCCTTTTTTTACTCTATGGTTGGGACCGGTGTGCGTATTTGGCATTGTGTAATGGTGATGTGTGTGTGTGTGTGAGAGAGAGAGAGAGAGAGAGAGAGAGAGACAGACAGACAGACAGACATACAGACAGATGAAGGGAGACAGTGGTTGCCAGACACAGCAGTGAACCAGAATGTGCGTCTCCGTTATCAACCTGTTAGCCTGTTAGTGTTCAGGCTAAAATCAGACTAGAGCAGGGTAGGATAGGCCAGATTAGGCTGTAGATTAGCTAGATACTATGTCCCAGTTAGCTCTGGTTAATGCTTAGAGTAGTCAGTTGTCTGATCTTCTCCCCCCCCCCTCTCTTTCCCCCTTTCCCCGCTTCTTCCCTTCTTCCCCCTTCTTGTTCTCCTCTCTTTCCATGCTCTTCCTCCCCCACATCCCACCGCCCCCCCCTCCCTTCTCCTGCTCTCTCCTCATTCTCCCCCCCTCTGCTCCTTCTCCTCTTCTCCCCTATTTTCCTGAATCCCTGCCACTTCCTGCTCTCCCTTCTCTCACATTCCCCCTGCTCTCCTTCCCCTGCACCCTCCCACCTCTCCTTCTCTGCCTCTCTGTCCTCCCCCCTCTCTCACATTCCCCCTGCTCTCCTTCCCCTGCACCCTCCCACCTCTCCTTCTCTGTCCTCTCCTCCTCCACATTTCCCATTTTCCCCCCACCCTCGCCCTAATCCGGGCCCGTATCCTACTCCCTCCCTCCACCCTAGACCCTACCTCTACTCTCTGTCCTCCCCCCTCTCTCACATTCCCCCTGCTCTTCTTCCCCTGCTCTCCTTCCCCTGCACCTCTACTCTCTGTCCTCCCCCCTCTCTCACATTCCCCCTGCTCTCCTTCCCCTGCACCCTCCCACCTCTCCTTCTCTGTTCTCTCCTCCTCCACATTTCCCATTTTCTCCCCACCCTCGCCCTAATCCGGGCCCGTATCCTACTCCCTCTCTCCACCCTAGACCCTACCTCTACTCTACCTCCCCTGTACCCTTCCACCTCTCCTTCTCTGTTCTCTCCTCCTCTCTGTCCTCTCCCCTCTCTCACATTCCCACTGCTCTCCTTCCCCTGCGCCCTCCCACCTCTCCTTCTCTGTTCTCTCCTCCTCTCTGCCCTCTCCTCCCTCTCACATTCCCCCTGCTCTCCCTCCCCTGCACCCTCTCCTTCTCTGTTCTCTCCTCCTCCACATTTCCCATTTCTCCCCACCCTCGCCCTAATCCGGGCCCGTATCCTACTCCCTCCCCTCCCTCAACCCTAGACCCTACCCCTACCCTGGCTCTCCCTCCCCTGCACCCTCATCTCTCCTCCCCTGTTCTCTCCTCCTCCACATTCCTATTTTCTCCCCACCTCCCCCCTCTCCTCCCTCCCTCCCTCCACCCTAGACCCTCCCTCTACTCTACCTCCCCTGTACCCTTCCACCTCTCCTTCTCTGTTCTCTCCTCCTCTCTGTCCTCTCCCCTCTCTCACATTCCCACTGCTCTCCTTCCCCTGCGCCCTCCCACCTCTCCACATTTCCTATTTTCTCCCCACCTCCCCCCTCTCCTCCCTCCTCCCTCTCCCTCCCTCCTCCACTCTCCTGCTTTCTTCAAATGTTCAATTGTTATCTTTATTCTGTATATTCTTGTTACTGTGTGTTAGCTAGAATCAGCTAGACATACTTTCTGTGAAGCCCTCTGAGACATGCTTGTGAATTAGGGCTATATAAATAAACTTGACTTGACTTGACTTAACCTGCTCTTGAATCTCCAAATCTGAAGCGATTTCTGTCATTCAACTTGTTCTGTGTTCACAAGATCCCCAATGCCATCATGCATGTGCCAAGCATGCTTTTATCACCTGCCAATCAAAGACCTGCAAGAGTCGGCCTGATATGTGTCATTAACGAGCTGGATACAGCTGCTACAGCTGCTACAGCTGGCTACAGCTGCTACAGCTGGCTACAGCTGCTACAGCGGCTACAGCGGCTACAGCTGGCTACAGCTGGCTACAGCTGCTACAGCTGCTACAGCTGCTACAGCTGCTACAGCGGCTACAGCGGCTACAGCTGGCTACAGCTGGCTACAGCGGCTACAGCTGGCTACACCTGCTGACATTTCCGTCAGACGAGATTTTCCGCCATTTTGAATTTGGTCCAAAAGTTTTTTTGCGATTTCTCCTTGAAATTCTGTCCAATCTTCACCAAACCAAAGCACACATCATGTGATGAGTGTCCTGCACAACACTGTTTCGTGGTTTTTGAAAAAACCACACCGTTGTGATATAATCCACTTCCAAAGTTCTGTGGGTGGGGCCTATTTCACAAAAATCACCATAACTCAGGGACCACAACGTCCGATGCTAACTAAACTTGGTACAGTTGTGGATGGATGTAGTCTGAGCTGAGAGGAAAAATATTGTGTCATTTCACCCTTAGGGGGCGCTGTAGCAACATCAAGTACCTGTAGCTCACAAACCATAAGAGCGACTGTTCTCAAATTTGGTCCATATGTTCATAGAGTACTCTTCTACTCTGAACTAAAATATTGTACCGATTGACCCGACGGTGGCGCTATAACAGCCATCATTACGTTTTGGTCCATAACTTTGGAACCTTAGCTTCTACTATCAAAATGATTTTTTCACAGGTTTCCTTGGCTCGCCCCACGTTTACTCATTGCTCTGATCTAAAAAAAATCCTCCTATTCACCTGGTGGTGGCGCTATAACAGCCCTCTTCACGTTTTGGTCAATAACTTTTGAACTGTAGCGTGTACAATCGAAATTCTTCTGCCCCTGGATTCCTTGGCTCCTCCCGCTTCTACTCACATAGGCCCGCCCATAACTACTTAGTCCCCCTAGCTGCATGAGCAGGGACCTTGCAAGGCAGGCCGTGCATGGGGAGGACAGCAAGCACAATTACATTGTCTATAGGAAATGTAGACCTAGTTTGATTTGCAATTGGTTGTGTTTTGTGATTTGCCATCCTATTTGCTGTTGTGATTCCCTGTTTGCCGTTGTGTTTTGTGAGTTGTGTTTTGTGAGTTGTGTTTTTTTGCCCTTCACGGCCACCGTATAATTGGGAGAAAGAAAGAGAGAGAATTTCCCAGAACCGCCTCGATAGAGTTCATGCTACAAAAACCCACGAGTGCATTTTGTAATCATGTCATTACCTGCACAATCATGACATCATTACCTGCACAATCATGACATCATTACCTCCTTTAATGAGCTAGGTAGTAGCAACACTCCTTCTGCCACACAATGAGTCACTAACTCCATTAAGTCTCCTGTATCAAAAATAGTGGATTTCAGATAGGGTCGTTTGTGATTGCATTATTATTTTAGGGTGTAACAGAAACACACACACACACACACACACACACACACACACACACATGAACACACGCGTGCGCATTCGCACGCACACACACACACACACACACACACACACACACACACACACACACACACACACACACACGGTTCCCTGGAGCTGGTGATGTCATTCTTAGCGCTTGACTGGCGCCGGTTGCTGCAGTGTGGCAGCAGGGACCTGGCTTTCTCTGTCACTGTTCAACGGCGACACACACACACACACACATGTCCGGCGCGCGCACGCACACACACACACACACACACACACACACACACACACACGTCCCACGCGCGCGCACACACACACACACACACACACACACACACACACACACACATACACACATAATCATGGGCCATGGGTAGAGGGAGGAAGTGTTGCAGTAGCCATTTAATCCCCCCTTGGCCTACTTCCTGCTCTGTGCCATGCTGTGGGCAGACCTGAGATTCAGCGTACCCCCATGACACACACACACACACACACACACATACACACACACACACACACACACACACACACCCAAATATGCAACTGGGCGCGTTTGTAAATGTGTGAATCCTTTATTTAGATCCACATCACACATACAGTATAACGGATATCCGACGGTGTCCCACTGCACACAGAGTCACAATGATGTCAGCACGTCATCTGCATTGGTACAGGCTCGATTCACGCTCGATTCCTAGGCTCGCCCGCTGCGTGGGCTCGCCAAGCTGGCCCTGTAGCTCGCATACACAGCTTGGTCTGTTTAAATAGGATGAATCTCACAGTTTTGTTTGAAAGAAAATGTTACAGAAGTAAAAAAAATATGGCATGTTTAAATAATTGTCTTATTTTGCCCAGTGAATGTGTGAAACAGTGAAATGCTTATAAGTGTTTCACAGTTGCATGACAGTAATGATTTTCCTGGAAATACTCGTACATTTTGTTTGCTACCGTCTATCACCGATGGATATAACACACGGTCAGTTCATGAAAGCATTTAACACCATGAAACACCTGGAGCACTTTTCACAACAGTTACAGAATAATTAATAGACAAGAAACAACGATTAAAAAAAGGTCAATGTACAATTGCAGAACATAAATGAAAAGAGAAGAAAGCAGCCAAATGCAAAAATAATTTGAAAGCTTGCCGATAAAGAAAGTGATTTCAAAAAATCCTGGCTGGACAGCAAAGACCTATTTGGTAAAATGCTACAATCTGCACACACATACAGGCAGCCCTCCTCACAAGGAAAACGACAACATTGGTTGATTTTCAAGGTGGTTAAAATGACCGTTTTTTTTACAAAAGTGACCTCTTGTGGTCGTGTGAGTAAGTGTACACACACACACACACACACACACACACCATCATCACACACGCACACACACACACACCATCATCACAGCCCCCCCCCCCCCCCACACACACACACACCGTCATCACAGGCCCCCCCACACACACACCGTCATCACAGGCACACACACACACACACACACCATCATCACAGGCCGCCCCACACACACACACCATCATCACAGGCACACACACACACACTGTGGTGTCTCGGCAGCCTAACCCCCGGCAGGTGAGAGTGGGAGGACGGCCAGCCACGACAGTGACATCAGAGCCGGGGTTCCAGACAGAGACGCTGTCTGGGCCACGTCATCAGTAAGAGGTGTTTCCCCAATTAGCTGCTCAATCAGTGGGACCGCTAGCAGCTGCGCGCTGTTAGGAGCGGCTCACATGGCTGTGACAAACTGAGCAATCAGCGAGCCTAGAAAGGGGAAGCAGCTCTGAAGGTCCACTGTCTGGCTGGCTCTCCTCGAGAGAGAGAGGGGGTCCTCTCCGTGCTGTCGGGCGGTAAGGTATAATTTACAATCCTCTCCCTAAGCTCATGATAATGACTGTATATGATTTCTGACCGCTCCTGTCTCTTATCGCACGCAGGCAAGATGCTGGAGCATGTAACTAAGGCAAGCTACTGGTGGCAAGTTACTGGAGAATGTATCAGAGGACTGGAGCATGTATCAGAGGAAGTGAGCCCGGCCACAGGCTGGAGCCCTCACCAGAGGAAGCGAGCCAGGCAATGTACTGGAGCGCTTGGTGCCACGTTTTGGAGAAAGCTCATCTGCTGTGACTCACCTGTTAGGTGAACCCCACCTGCCTGGATTGAGACTTTGAATGAACAGCCCCAAGAAGGGAAGAATTTAAGTTGGATTTTGAATTGAATAATGAATAAAACAACGCTCCTTGCGTTTAACCCTGCTTTTCGTGTCTTGGCTTGCATCAGAGTTGCCACAAATGGTGGAGAATGCAGGCACTCTGATTCAACGCCAACCTCACGCACTAGGGAGCAAAAGCTGGCTCTAGTGGCGCTGATAAAAAGCCAAAGTGAACTACAGCAGGTCGTAAAAGAATTGGGAAAAAAAAAGTAGAGAAAGACGAAATTACTTTACGGCCCCCCCCGGAGACGTGCTCACCAAGCAGAGCCCGATGAGGACGTCGAGGCCGACTGGGAGCTCTTCGGGGAGACCCCCTGTAGAGAAAAACTCGTCATAGACCGATGCCTACGCTCCTTGCCGCCCGACGCCAGAAAACGCCAGCCACTCAGAACCGACCCGGCCGGGACAGCCGCCGCCGTCAGCCGCCGCCACCGGGCCCCACGCAGAGCGAGCCGCGCCCTGATCCCCCCGATGAGGGGAAACGAGGGGAAAACGGATTCCCCGTCAGCGCCTCGCCTGCCCAGCCTTCCGGATGGATTCCGAAGGACCGGGGTCCGAAAGCTCGGCCGGAGACGAAGGTCCGCCCGACGCTAGACAGGATGCAGACCAGGGGAGCCCCTCCTCGCTGAACGCCTTGGGTGAGTTATGGAAGAACCACCAAGTCAGCGGGGACGGGATGCGCTCCACCCAGAGCGATCTCCTCCGCACGCCCGACGCCAGAAAAGAAAGCAGAAAATGATGATGGAAAAAAAAAAAATGTTTCAGCAGGGACATGACGTGCGCTACCCAGAGCGTTTAAAACTGGGAAAAAGGAGAAAAAAATTTTAGGGGGAGGATGGGTGGCTGTGTGGCTTGGTGAAGTTATTGGAGAACCACCAAGTCAGCGGGGACATAATGCGCTCTACCCTGAGCGATCCCCGCCGCAAGCCAGCCACTCCAGCTAAAGCTGCTCCAGCCGTCAAGAACGGCAAAGCAGCCCAGAAAGCAGAAAGCGATGATGATGACGATGAAGAAAAGGACGACTCTGAAGAAGAGACTCCACCAGTGAAAGTGGCGAAGAAGGCCACTCCAGATGAAGATACTCCAGCTGCCAAGGCTGCGACCAAGCCTGCAGTGAAGGCCCAGCCTGCTAAAGAAAAGTCAGAGAATGATGAAGACGAGGAGGATGATGACTCTGAGGAAGAGGTGCCACTCGCCGATGCCATGTCCCGCCGTGAGGAAGCAGGAGACATGGAAAAGAGATATGGAAGCTCGCCGCACGGGCAGCGAGCTTAGGGGGAGGATATGTGGTGTCTCGGCAGCCTAACCCCCGGCAGGTGAGAGTGGGAGGACGGCCAGCCACGACAGTGACATCAGAGCCGGGGTTCCAGACAGAGACGCTGTCTGGGCCACGTCATCAGTAAGAGGTGTTTCCCCAATTAGCTGCTCAATCAGTGGGACCGCTAGCAGCTGCGCGCTGTTAGGAGCGGCTCACATGGCTGTGACAAACTGAGCAATCAGCGAGCCTAGAAAGGGGAAGCAGCTCTGAAGGTCCACTGTCTGGCTGGCTCTCCTCGAGAGAGAGAGGGGGTCCTCTCCGTGCTGTCGGGCGGTAAGGTATAATTTACAATCCTCTCCCTAAGCTCATGATAATGACTGTATATGATTTCTGACCGCTCCTGTCTCTTATCGCACGCAGGCAAGATGCTGGAGCATGTAACTAAGGCAAGCTACTGGTGGCAAGTTACTGGAGAATGTATCAGAGGACTGGAGCATGTATCAGAGGAAGTGAGCCCGGCCACAGGCTGGAGCCCTCACCAGAGGAAGCGAGCCAGGCAATGTACTGGAGCGCTTGGTGCCACGTTTTGGAGAAAGCTCATCTGCTGTGACTCACCTGTTAGGTGAACCCCACCTGCCTGGATTGAGACTTTGAATGAACAGCCCCAAGAAGGGAAGAATTTAAGTTGGATTTTGAATTGAATAATGAATAAAACAACGCTCCTTGCGTTTAACCCTGCTTTTCGTGTCTTGGCTTGCATCAGAGTTGCCACAACACACACACACACACACACCGTCATCACAGACACACACACACACACACACACACACACACACACACACACACACACAGTCATCACAGACACACACACACACACACACACACAGACACACACACACACACACACACACACACATAGACACAGACACACACACACACACACACACCATCATCACAGGCCCTCCCACGCAGCACCCAGCACCCACACCTCCCTCTGTGTGTCCGGCCTCCTCCACTCTCTGCAGCCATTAGGTGTAATCTGCGTGCCGTGCCGGTGATGCTCCGGTCGCTCCCTGCCATCCTCTGAGCGCCATTATGGATAAATGTTTTGTTGCCATGGCACCCCTGGTAGCCCCATGCGTTTGGCTGGCCCAGGATTATTATGCCTTACATAAGCTAGCAATTACAAAGAAAGCCTACATCTCAGAGCCTACAAAATACATAATGGCCTACAATAATACATAATTGCCATAATTGCCGTTGTCATGACGCCCCCATCGACCGGTGGAAAGGAGTCTTTTGGCTGTGCCCGTATACAAATGAAAGGACAAGTTCAAAGATAGACAAATCGAGGACAGAGCGAAACATCGATTGCAGCTCTTACTTTCAACTGCAAGAAAGTGAGGCCTTAAAGGAGAATGTATGTATTTTTCAACCTGGACTGTGTTTTTCTTTATGTTTAACTAACTAGTCAGAGCAGAGATTTTTGAAATTGGTGCAATATTGGTTTATTGAGCAAGATCACATCAGCCGACCAGCAGCGGTCACGCTACAATGTAATCACACGGGGAAAACGCACCGTCAAAGAATGTCCACTAAATGTGCTTGTTTTTGCAACTGACAGGCTGAGATTGTAAAAGAGAGAGAGAGAAAATGAACACAGTATTGACCTCTCTCTGTCTGCTGTCCATCACATTGCTACAGAGAGAAGCTCCTCAGTTTGTAATCCATATAACATTAGTCCCACTCAAATAAATACGAATGGAATTCAAATGCCTCATCCATATTCTTGAAATCAGATTTTGTTTTTTACAAAATCATTCAGCTACTCCAAAACAAGAAACATGGCGGCTACCAGCTTTTCTCCACTACAGCTGACTTCTGGCAGACAACGCAACTCTCTGTTGACCTGAGCGAGACTCTCATGCGACATGGATCAAGCAGACAGTAAATGATATCTCTCTATAATGTCATGATGGATTCATCTGATCCTGTCACATTGTTTAATGCAGTAGTGGCATGTGGGAAAAGCAGCTGCCAACTGAAGCAATCTTGGTCAGTACTGCACCACTGCATCTGTTCACATTAGTTATACATAAGAAAGTATGACAATAGTGACCAGTTTTAAAAATACACAAATTCTCCTTTAAAGCTATAATAGAAACTATTCACCCAAACGGATCAAATGAAAGGTGTGCCCAGACGGCACTTACCAGCTTCAGTCTGCAGGCTCAGCAGACACACTGCTGTCTGTTCACCTGAGGAACTGCTGCCACCCTGTGGGCTGGAGCACACACTGCAGTGGCTCCAATCCTTCACAAGGCTCCACTGAAGATCTGGCCATGTGACACAAATGGAGGGTAGCCTACAGCAGGGCTCCTTCAGGGGGTTCCAGGAGCTCCCCAGCAAATTGATGAATAGTTAAACTTCAGCTTTAATTCATTTACAAGAAGTTAACACAGTTATATAGAATGATTGTTTTGATCATAATTGCACTGTTATCTCTCTACCTGTAATACAGATCGTCATGTAATTATGGACAAAATCATGTAGAAAAAAATATTCACAGTTTGGGCCCAAGAGTCAAAATCCCATCAAATGGGAGTCTGTGGCCCGATGTGGACTAAATTACAGGGTCCTTGATATGAAAAAAGGTTGGGAGTCACTGGCCTTCATTAAGCTTAATTAATAAGCTTAATTAATAATTTTTAATAATTATTAAGTGTATGGCCAAATGTTATGGTCATTACGGTTAGACCCATGGAGCCCATATTGTTGTTTTATTAAAATTCAGATGTGGTCCAGACAGTGTCATTCATCTCTAATGATATGATGCAGTTTGATTGTTTAAATATTTTTAAATTGATCAGTTATGGAAATTGTTATAAACTACGAAATACGAAAACGCTTTTGCACACCAAGTTTGTATTTTTCGTCCGAAATTATCGCAATTAAATATGACCTCGTGTTGTGTCACTCACGTTTACACACAACTTTCGGCCGTCATTAAAGTTTCTTCGGAACAGGTCTGATTTTCTACGTTTTTCGCAGGCAAAAGCTTTTTGCGAGCTGTTTGACCCGTGTGTGTCTGTGTTTAGGGAAAAGAGCCTGAGGAGCGGGCTTCTGAGCGGAGGCAGCTGGAGAGACGCAGTATTCGCTCCACTCACTGGCCCCTCTGCTCCGTCTCCACCCACAGCCCCTCTGCTCCCTCCACCCACAGCCGGCTGGCCCCTCTGCTCCCTCTCCACCCACAGCCGGCTGGCCCCTCTGCTCCCTCTCCACCCACAGCCTGCTGGCCCCTCTGCTCCCTCTCCACCCACAGCTCACTGGCCCCTCTGCTCCCTCTCCACCCACAGCCGGCTCTGCTCCCTCTCCACCCACAGCTCACTGGCCCCTCTGCTCCCTCTCCACCCACAGCCGGCTTGGCGAGGTGAAGGGGAGTACGGAGCCCTGCTGCCATCTGCCTTCTCAGTCCACATCACCGCTGCAGATCAGCCAGCCACTGCTGCCTGTCACCTGTCATGTACTCTTAAAACAGACTGTCTCATCTACATCCAGGGAATGCAGCTATACAGTCTGTACGTTACACCCCCAGAACATGCACAAGGAAGTTGGGAAAAAACCTTCAGACTGGAAGGAAGTTCGACAAAATCCGACCAATCACGACACGTGTGTCCACGGAAAAAAATTCTGATTGGACTAATGAGCAGAAGACCCGCCTTTCTGCTTTCCATTCCGGTTGGTGCATGATTCTCCCCCACGAATTACAGACGGTATGGCGGAAGCATTTGAAAATTGCGGAAGCCAACTCGTCTGTTCTAAGAGACTACCTGTCATGTGGATACAGGAGAGGACGAATAGTTATCTCGCATTGCGAATAGACAAACTTATTAATAATGAAACACATCGGACTCATTGCGCGAGGCTTCTGTGCGTACCGATTTTTTCAGATGACGGATTAAAAAAATGCATAGTTTTTTTTTACTGTGTGTGCAAAGACCTTTACCCTGATACTGTATAGCCTGATATTGGCCTATAATCAAAAATATAAAATATGATACCAGTAAGTCAATGTCACGTACTAGGCACCAACTACACTGGTTGTCTATGGGAAGAGCTTAACCTAAATGAATGAATGAGAGATTCCACACAAGCATGAACAGATGTATTAGTAGTAGTAGTCATATTAATATTATTATTATCCTGGACCCTGAGTTTAGTGTCTTGTGACAGTTTTTGGCATGCAAATGTATATTAGCAAGCCTCATACATACGCACATACACACCACACACACACACACACACACACACACACACACACACTACACACACACACACACACCACACACCACACACCACACACACACACCAACCCCAACCCAGTCGCCATAATGAAATGTTGGCAGCTTGTGTTTCTACCATTCAATGTGTGTGAAACAAAAATATGTTGCATAACAACATTACAGATTATCCAACGTTTGATGTCAACATTTGAAAACGCTGATGAGTGTCCACTAATTTGAAAAGATTATGCAACTAAAACCACGTTGCTAAATTAGGGGGCTACAAACACGAATAGGCATGTAGTAGAAGGCTTATGGTTTGCTAAGTTAGGGGCTACAAACACAAATTAGCATTTAGGCTTATGGTTTTAAGTTAGGGGGCTACAAACACGAAAGGCATTTAGGCTTATGGTTTTAAGTTAGGGGGCTACAAACACAAATTAGCATTTAGGCTTATGGTTTTAATTTAGGGGACTACAAACACGAAAGGCATTTAGGCTTATGGTTTTAAGTTAGTGGGCTACAAACACAAATTAGCATTTAGGCTTATGGTTTTAAGTTAGGGGGCTACAAACACGAATAGGTATTTAGGCTTATGGTTTTAAGTTAGGGGACTACAAACACGAATAGGCATTTAGGCTTATGGTTTTAAGTTAGGGGACTACAAACACGAATAGGCATTTAGGCTTATGGTTTTAAGTTAGGGGACTACAAACAGGAATAGGCATTTAGGCTTATGGTTTTAAGTTAGGGGACTACAAACACGAATAGGCATTTAGGCTTATGGTTTTAAGTTAGGGGACTACAAACACGAATAGGCATTTAGGCTTATGGTTTTAAGTTAGGGGACTACAAACACGAATAGGCATTTAGGCTTATGGTTTTAAGTTAGGGGACTACAAACACGAATAGGCATTTAGGCTTATGGTTTTAAGTTAGGGGACTACAAACACGAATAGGCATTTAGGCTTATGGTTTTAAGTTAGGGGACTACAAACACGAATAGGCATTTAGGCTTATGGTTTTAAGTTAGGGGACTACAAACAGGAATAGGCATTTAGGCTTATGGTTTTAATTTAGGGGGCTACAAACACGAATTGGCATTTAGGCTTATGGTTTTAAGTTAGGGGGCTACACACATGAATAGGCATTTAGGCTTATGGTTTTAAGTTAGGGGACTACAAACACGAATAGGCATTTAGGCTTATGGTTTTAAGTTAGGGGGCTACAAACACGAATAGGCATTTAGGCTTATGGTTTTAATTTAGGGGACTACAAACACGAATAGGCATTTAGGCTTATGGTTTTAAGTTAGGGGACTACAAACAGGAATAGGCATTTAGGCTTATGGTTTTAATTTAGGGGGCTACAAACACGAATAGGCATTTAGGCTTATGGTTTTAATTTAGGGGACTACAAACACGAATAGGCATTTATGCTTATGGTTTTAAGTTAGGGGGCTACAAACACGAATAGGCATTTAGGCTTATGGTTTTAATTTAGGGGACTACAAACACGAATAGGCATTTAGGCTTATGGTTTTAAGTTAGGGGGCTACAAACACGAATAGGCATTTAGGCTTATGGTTTTAATTTAGGGGGCTACAAACACGAATAGGCATTTAGGCTTATGGTTTTAAGTTAGGGGACTACAAACACGAATAGGCATTTAGGCTTATGGTTTTAAGTTAGGGGACTACAAACAGGAATAGGCATTTAGGCTTATGGTTTTAATTTAGGGGGCTACAAACACGAATTGGCATTTAGGCTTATGGTTTTAAGTTAGGGGACTACAAACATGAATAGGCACTTAGGCTTATGGTTTTAAGTTAGGGGGCTACACACACGAATAGGCACTTAGGCTTATGGTTTTAAGTTATGGGGCTACAAACACGAATAGGCACTTAGGCTTATGGTTTTAAGTTAGGGGGCTACAAACACGAATAGGCACTTAGGCTTATGGTTTTAAGTTAGGGGGCTACAAACACGAATAGGCATTTAGGCTTATGGTTTTAAGTTAGGGGGCTACAAACACGAATAGGCATTTAGGCTTATGGTTTTAAGTTAGGGGGCTACACACACGAATAGGCATTTAGGCTTATGGTTTTAAGTTAGAGGACTACAAACTGAATAGGCATTTAGGCTTATGGTTTTAAGTTAGAGGACTACAAACACGAATAGGCACTTAGGCTTATGGTTTTAAGTTAGGGGGCTACACACACGAATAGGCATTTAGGCTTATGGTTTTAAGTTAGAGGACTACAAACACGAATAGGCACTTAGGCTTATGGTTTTAAGTTAGGGGGCTACACACACGAATAGGCACTTAGGCTTATGGTTTTAAGTTAGAGGACTACAAACACGAATAGGCACTTAGGCTTATGGTTTTAAGTTAGGGGGCTACACACACGAATAGGCATTTAGGCTTATGGTTTTAAGTAGGGGGCTACAAACACGAATAGGCACTTAGGCTTATGGTTTTAATTTAGAGGACTACAAACTCGAATAGGCACTTAGGCTTATGGTTTTAAGTTAGAGGACTACAAACACGAATAGGCACTTAGGCTTATGGTTTTAAGTTAGGGGACTACAAACACGAATAGGCACTTAGGCTTATGGTTTTAAGTTAGGGGGCTACACACACGAATAGGCATTTAGGTTTATGGTTTTAAGTTAGAGGACTACAAACACGAATAGGCACTTAGGCTTATGGTTTTAAGTTAGGGGGCTACACACACGAATAGGCATTTAGGCTTATGGTTTTAAGTAGGGGGCTACAAACACGAATAGGCATTTAGGCTTATGGTTTTAATTTAGAGGACTACAAACACGAATAGGCACTTAGGCTTATGGTTTTAAGTAGGGGGCTACAAACACGAATAGGCATTTAGGCTTATGGTTTTAAGTTAGAGGACTACAAACTGAATAGGCATTTAGGCTTATGGTTTTAAGTTAGGGGACTACAAACTGAATAGGCATTTAGGCTTATGGTTTTAGGTTAGGGGGCTACAAACACGAATAGGCATTTAGGCTTATGGTTTTAAGTTAGGGGACTACAAACATGAATAGGCATTTAGGCTTATGGTTTTAAGTTAGGGGACTACAAACATGAATAGGCATTTAGGCTTATGGTTTTAAGTTAGGGGGCTACAAACACGAATAGGCATTTAGGCTTATGATTTGCTAAGTTAGGGGGCTACAAACACGAATAGGGATTTAGGCTTATGGTTTTAAGTTAGGGGACTACAAACATGAATAGGCATTTAGGCTTATGGTTTTAAGTTAGGGGACTACAAACACAAATAGGCATTTAGGCTTATGGTTTTAAGTTAGAGGACTACAAACACGAATAGGCATTTAGGCTTATGGTTTTAATTTAGGGGGCTACACACACGAATAGGCATTTAGGCTTATGGTTTTAAGTTAGGGGGCTACAAACACGAATAGGCACTTAGGCTTATGGTTTTAAGTTAGGGGACTACAAACACGAATAGGCACTTAGGCTTATGGTTTTAAGTTAGGGGGCTACAAACACGAATAGGCATTTAGGCTTATGGTTTTAAGTTAGAGGACTACAAACACGAATAGGCATTTAGGCTTATGGTTTTAATTTAGAGGACTACAAACACGAATAGGCATTTAGGCTTATGGTTTTAAGTTAGGGGGCTACAAACACGAATAGGCACTTAGGCTTATGGTTTTAAGTTAGAGGACTACAAACACGAATAGGCATTTAGGCTTATGGTTTTAAGTTAGGGGGCTACAAACACGAATAGGCACTTAGGCTTATGGTTTTAAGTTAGAGGACTACAAACACGAATAGGCACTTAGGCTTATGGTTTTAAGTTAGGGGGCTACACACATGAATAGGCATTTAGGCTTATGGTTTTAAGTAGGGGGCTACAAACACGAATAGGCACTTAGGCTTATGGTTTTAATTTAGAGGACTACAAACACGAATAGGCACTTAGGCTTATGGTTTTAAGTTAGAGGACTACAAACACGAATAGGCACTTAGGCTTATGGTTTTAAGTTAGGGGACTACAAACACGAATAGGCACTTAGGCTTATGGTTTTAAGTTAGGGGGCTACACACACGAATAGGCATTTAGGCTTATGGTTTTAAGTTAGAGGACTACAAACACGAATAGGCACTTAGGCTTATGGTTTTAAGTTAGGGGGCTACACACACGAATAGGCATTTAGGCTTATGGTTTTAAGTAGGGGGCTACAAACACGAATAGGCATTTAGGCTTATGGTTTTAATTTAGAGGACTACAAACACGAATAGGCACTTAGGCTTATGGTTTTAAGTAGGGGGCTACAAACACGAATAGGCATTTAGGCTTATGGTTTTAAGTTAGAGGACTACAAACTGAATAGGCATTTAGGCTTATGGTTTAAGTTAGGGGACTACAATCTGAATAGGCATTTAGGCTTATGGTTTTAGGTTAGGGGGCTACAAACACGAATAGGCATTTAGGCTTATGGTTTTAAGTTAGGGGACTACAAACATGAATAGGCATTTAGCCTTATGGTTTTAAGTTAGGGGACTACAAACATGAATAGGCATTTAGGCTTATGGTTTTAAGTTAGGGGGCTACAAACACGAATAGGCATTTAGGCTTATGATTTGCTAAGTTAGGGGGCTACAAACACGAATAGGGATTTAGGCTTATGGTTTTAAGTTAGGGGACTACAAACATGAATAGGCATTTAGGCTTATGGTTTTAAGTTAGGGGACTACAAACACGAATAGGCATTTAGGCTTATGGTTTTAAGTTAGAGGACTACAAACACGAATAGGCATTTAGGCTTATGGTTTTAATTTAGGGGGCTACACACACGAATAGGCATTTAGGCTTATGGTTTTAAGTTAGGGGGCTACAAACACGAATAGGCACTTAGGCTTATGGTTTTAAGTTAGGGGACTACAAACACGAATAGGCACTTAGGCTTATGGTTTTAAGTTAGGGGACTACAAACACGAATAGGCACTTAGGCTTATGGTTTTAAGTTAGGGGGCTACAAACACGAATAGGCATTTAGGCTTATGGTTTTAAGTTAGAGGACTACAAACACGAATAGGCATTTAGGCTTATGGTTTTAATTTAGAGGACTACAAACACGAATAGGCATTTAGGCTTATGGTTTTAAGTTAGGGGGCTACAAACACGAATAGGCACTTAGGCTTATGGTTTTAAGTTAGAGGACTACAAACACGAATAGGCATTTAGGCTTATGGTTTTAAGTTAGGGGGCTACAAACACGAATAGGCATTTAGGCTTATGGTTTTAAGTTAGAGGACTACAAACACGAATAGGCATTTAGGCTTATGGTTTTAATTTAGAGGACTACAAACACGAATAGGCATTTAGGCTTATGGTTTTAAGTTAGGGGGCTACAAACACGAATAGGCATTTAGGCTTATGGTTTTAATTTAGAGGACTACAAACACGAATAGGCACTTAGGCTTATGGTTTTAAGTTAGGGGGCTACAAACACGAATAGGCACTTAGGCTTATGGTTTTAAGTTAGAGGACTACAAACACGAATAGGCATTTAGGCTTATGGTTTTAATTTAGAGGACTACAAACACGAATAGGCATTTAGGCTTATGGTTTTAAGTTAGGGGGCTACAAACACGAATAGGCATTTAGGCTTATGGTTTTAAGTTAGGGGCCTACACACACGAATAGGCATTTAGGCTTATGGTTTTAAGTTAGAGGACTACAAACACGAATAGGCACTTAGGCTTATGGTTTTAAGTTAGGGGGCTACAAACACGAATAGGCATTTAGGCTTATGGTTTTAATTTAGAGGACTACAAACACGAATAGGCATTTAGGCTTATGGTTTTAATTTAGAGGACTACAAACACGAATAGGCACTTAGGCTTATGGTTTTAAGTAGGGGGCTACAAACACGAATATGCATTTAGGCTTATGGTTTTAAGTTAGAGGACTACAAACTGAATAGGCATTTAGGCTTATGGTTTTAAGTTAGGGGACTACAAACTGAATAGGCATTTAGGCTTATGGTTTTAGGTTAGGGGGCTACAAACACGAATAGGCATTTAGGCTTATGGTTTTAAGTTAGGGGACTACAAACATGAATAGGCATTTAGGCTCATGGTTTTAAGTTAGGGGGCTACAAACACGAATAGGCATTTAGGCTTATGATTTGCTAAGTTAGGGGGCTACAAACACGAATAGGGATTTAGGCTTATGGTTTTAAGTTAGGGGACTACAAACATGAATAGGCATTTAGGCTTATGGTTTTAAGTTAGGGGACTACAAACACGAATAGGCATTTAGGCTTATGGTTTTAAGTTAGAGGACTACAAACACGAATAGGCATTTAGGCTTATGGTTTTAATTTAGGGGGCTACACACACGAATAGGCATTTAGGCTTATGGTTTTAAGTTAGGGGGCTACAAACACGAATAGGCACTTAGGCTTATGGTTTTAAGTTAGGGGACTACAAACACGAATAGGCACTTAGACTTATGGTTTTAAGTTAGGGGACTACAAACACGAATAGGCACTTAGGCTTATGGTTTTAAGTTAGGGGGCTACAAACACGAATAGGCATTTAGGCTTATGGTTTTAAGTTAGAGGACTACAAACACGAATAGGCATTTAGGCTTATGGTTTTAATTTAGAGGACTACAAACACGAATAGGCATTTAGGCTTATGGTTTTACGTTAGGGGGCTACAAACACGAATAGGCACTTAGGCTTATGGTTTTAAGTTAGAGGACTACAAACACGAATAGGCATTTAGGCTTATGGTTTTAAGTTAGGGGGCTACAAACACGAATAGGCATTTAGGCTTATGGTTTTAATTTAGAGGACTACAAACACGAATAGGCATTTAGGCTTATGGTTTTAATTTAGAGGACTACAAACACGAATAGGCATTTAGGCTTATGGTTTTAAGTTAGGGGGCTACAAACACGAATAGGCACTTAGGCTTATGGTTTTAAGTTAGAGGACTACAAACACGAATAGGCATTTAGGCTTATGGTTTTGGGTTTGGGTTAAATAACAAAAATCACACCCAGGTGTTGAAGTAAAGCAGAAATCATGATTGTGCGTCAGCCTCGACTTGGGTGTTTGCCGGCGGCAGCTAGACCTTTATACTCGAACGTCAGCTTGACAAGGGGGACGCAGCAGAGTCCCCAGCAAAATTTGTACATTTTGTGATTTCACTAGGATTTCAGTGACTAAACGTTAGCCCAATGTATTATGTTCAGGCGGGTGGGGCAGAATCAAACACAAATGTATTAATATTCAAATATATAACAGTCAAAATTGCACAAAGACAGTGCACTCAGTCCACCCGCCGTACGCGCAGTCCCCGAGTTTGAAGTCGATCAGACGAACGGTTCTCAAGATACGCGAAGGACAGAGAGAGTGATAGAGAGACATACGCTAGTCCAATTATAGTTAGGATGGGTGCTTTGAAAGCACTGTATTCAGGGGAGCAGGCTGTGCAGCAGGCAGTGCAGCAGGCAGTGCAGCAGGCTGTGCAGCAGGCAGTGCAGCAGGCTGTGCAGCAGGCAGTGCAGCAGGCAGTGGCTTGGTGGCAATGGGTGCCATCTTGAGCAGTGTTTGAGAGGAGGTCTACTCTCCTCTGTGACCTGGCAGACAGTCAGTCCTGGAGACACACACACACACACACACACACACACACACACACAGGGCTGTGGGCAGTGGCAGTAGGCAGAGATTTATGGGAGAGGCAGACAGCTACGGATGATTAATGTTTGTGTCACCCAGTGCCACACACACACACACACACACACACACACACACACACACACACACACACACACACACACACACACACACCTCTCTCTCTCCCTCTCTCTCTCTCTCTCTCCCCCTCTCTCTCTCCCTCTCTCTCTCTCTCCCCCTCTCTCTCTCTCTCTCTCTCTCTCTCTCATGCACTCCTAAGCTCACAGAAGTACACATGTCCACATAGAGAAACACAAAGTGCAGATGAGCTGTTAGAACTAACTGACACTGGGCTCTATCTTCCCCCAGGCCTTAAACGCTAATTTAAGGCCGGGCGCAGCACTATTAGTGGGCGTGGTCAGGCACATTCACCAATTTGTCCTCGACGCTGAAGCCGGCGCTAACCACTTAACCACGCCTTTTAAGCGTAGAATTTTTCACAACTGTGGTTATCGGTGAACTGCAGTAAAGCAATGACTTTCTTCCTTTCGAAGCTCCGATCCACTGGATCCAGTCCGGGTTGCGGCTGCATGCTGTCATCTCTTCATGCCAATTTGGATATCTCAGCACATCACAGATCATAGCCTGAATAAAACAATTCAACCTACAGCCAGGCAAATACAGATCTGTTCAGCAGGGCTGATGGTCTCCCTGTAGCCTACAATATAGAACGTTAACTATCGGTGACATTCCTGATAGCATTCAATTCCATGATCTTTATGTTGTAAACATAACTTTCACAATAGTGAACAAGCACCCCCACTCGGCTCATTCAGGGCAGGTAGTTGTATAACTTGTAGGCTACCTGCTGCTCCTGCACATCACAGCACAGGCTAAATGATGCAACATAAATATACAGACTATGTAAAGTCATGGCATAAATATGTTTTTGTTGAAAAAGTACGCGTCAAGTAAGCTAAGTCTTGTTGGAGCGGACGGTTGTCACTTGACTATAACACATATTTACGAAGGATATATATACGACCTGGATTACATGTATGTTTGACATAGGGTTGTGTTTTGATTTTTATCTTTTATTTTGTCCAATATTGAAATGTTCTAGAATTGCATGTTGTGTTAATATAAATATTATTTAACCAAATTAGCCTAAGCTACCACTTAGCTTAGGCTAATTTGGTTGCTTTTTCTTGTAAAAATGTAGTAAGCCTCAATGCATGCTGGGAGAAATGCACATGTGTGTCTGTGTGTGGCGTTTGGTAGGGGAGCCTGCGCAGTGAATAAGGCCTGGTTTTGAAAAGCGCTAACCGCAAAATTAACGAAAAGATCGCTTTAGGCTGGTATTTAAGGCCGAAACGCCCATTCTGGCCTATTCTGGCACTGCGCCACGCCTCTTCAGCGTAAAGCGCATTTCGCAGCCTAAAAACAGGATGCTATCTTCCAGAGTCACGGGTAGGCAGGCGCAAAGCCTGTTTTTTTGCGGTTTATACTCCTGTCAAAGACATGTATGTTAGTGTTAATACTCCTGTCAAAGACATGTATGTTATGGTTAATACTCCTGTCAAAGACATGTATGTTAGGGTTAATACTCCTGTCAAAGACACGTATGTTAGGGTTAATACTCCTGTCAAATACATGTATGTTAGTGTTAATACTCCTGTCAAAGACATGTATGTTAGGGTTAATACTCCTGTCAAAGACATGTATGTTAGGGTTAATACTCCTGTCAAAGACATGTATGTTAGGGTTAATACTCCTGTCAGAGACATGTATGTTAGGGTTAATACTCCTGTCAAAGACATGTATGTTAGGGTTAATACTCCTGTCAAAGACACGTATGTTAGGGTTAATACTCCTGTCAAAGACATGTATGTTAGGGTTAATACTCCTGTCAAATACATGTATGTTAGGGTTAATACTCCTGTCAAAGACATGTATGTTAGGGTTAATACTCCTGTCAAAGACATGTATGTTAGGGTTAATACTCCTGTCAAAGACATGTATGTTAGGGTTAATACTCCTGTCAAAGACATGTATGTTAGTGTTAATACTCCTGTCAATGACATGTATGTTAGGGTTAATACTCCTGTCAAAGACATGTATGTTAGGGTTAATACTCCTGTCAAAGACATGTATGTTAGGGTTAATACTCCTGTCAAAGACATGTATGTTAGGGTTAATACTCCTGTCAAAGACATGTATGTTAGGGTTAATACTCCTGTCAAATACATGTATGTTAGGGTTAATACTCCTGTCAATGACATGTATGTTAGAGTTAATACTCCTGTCAAAGACATGTATGTTAGGGTTAATACTCCTGTCAAAGACATGTATGTTAGGGTTAATACTCCTGTCAAAGACATGTATGTTATGGTTAATACTCCTGTCAAAGACATGTATGTTAGGGTTAATACTCCTGTCAAAGACATGTATGTTAGGGTTAATAATCCTGTCAAAGACACGTATGTTAGGGTTAATACTCCTGTCAAATACATGTATGTTAGTGTTAATACTCCTGTCAAAGACATGTATGTTAGGGTTAATACTCCTGTCAAAGACATGTATGTTAGGGTTAATACTCCTGTCAAAGACATGTATGTTAGGGTTAATACTCCTGTCAGAGACATGTATGTTAGGGTTAATACTCCTGTCAAAGACATGTATGTTAGGGTTAATACTCCTGTCAAAGACACGTATGTTAGGGTTAATACTCCTGTCAAAGACATGTATGTTAGGGTTAATACTCCTGTCAAATACATGTATGTTAGGGTTAATACTCCTGTCAAAGACATGTATGTTAGGGTTAATACTCCTGTCAAAGACATGTATGTTAGGGTTAATACTCCTGTCAAAGACATGTATGTTAGGGTTAATACTCCTGTCAAAGACATGTATGTTAGGGTTAATACTCCTGTCAAAGACACGTATGTTAGGGTTAATACTCCTGTCAAAGACATGTATGTTAGTGTTAATACTCCTGTCAAAGACATGTATGTTAGGGTTAATACTCCTGTCAAAGACATGTATGTTAGGGTTAATACTCCTGTCAAAGACATGTATGTTAGTGTTAATACTCCTGTCAAAGACATGTATGTTATTGTTAATACTCCTGTCAAAGACATGTATGTTGGACCCTGGGCGCTGCACTGTGGCTGCCCACTGCTCCTAGTTCTAGGAAGGTTCCTAGTAGAGGATGGGTCACAGGATTTGAAAATGAGCCGGCTGCGTCTGGCTAACGCTGGGTACAGTAAGTAATGTTCCTTAACACATTGAGTGCCAGCGACGCCATATGGCGTCAAGAGAAATTTACCGTACGCTGCCAGCGATGCCAAATGGCGTCAATAACTCCAAATTCATATTTTGACGGGGGAATGTCGATCTAAGCCTCTTACATCGCCTATGGGAGCTATTGAATGTGTCTAACCTATTTTACAGAACCCTTAGGTGGCGACAGTCCTCTCCAGATTAGAGAAAAGAGAGAAGAAGTGATGAGGAAACGGAAATCGCAATGATATGCATGAAGCGTGCATACCGTTAGCTGTGCCTATGAACAGCAGTCATCTGCTGCCATAATTGAGCCCCTACCGTGTCCACTGCGATAGTCCATCCATATGATTTAGTTGCCGACACGGCGACACCAGGGTCTTTCTGAAAAATTACATTATTCTCAGCTGGGAGCTGGCGACACGCTGTAAAAAAGCAGGGGGATGCAGGCAGCGGACTTTTTCAGTGCAGATCAAACAGAGCAAACTCCTCCCACCACGAAGGAGGGGGAGGAGGGGGTTGGGGGCACGCATGCCACTACAGCATACAACCATTCACAGTACACTGACACACCCAGGCAGCAGGCTCGATGCATAATGAGCAAACAAGCTAGAATAGGCTATCTGATGCCCACCAGCAGTAAATCAAGACCAGCAAGAAGGTGTAGGGTCTGCGCACGCAGGTTCTTTTCAAGAAAATAAAACAATGCAGGAAATTTTGTGTTTGAATATTGTTATGTTACACAAAAAATGAAAGCTTAGAATGTGTAGTTTCATCCAGAAAAAAAAAAAGTTGATATCTTCTTTCTTTGTGGAAATATGGACTTCAACATCCAGCATGACCCCATGAAAGTGAGCATTTTGATGTTAGACCAAGCTGTATACTAATATTTGTAGAAAATAAACAACACATTCTTTTGACATACTTTTCCCGCAGGTAAACTAGACATTCTAACCTTTCATTTCAGCTATAGCATTTTGTTCAACTCAAAGCAGAATTCATTCTGTCGCCTTTCTAACATAAAGATGTGATTATCTCAGAAACTAATTTCAGCATGCTCTTTTCGGTCGAAAACACTCTTTTTCAGAGGGGTGTATTTCCAAAATGGAACGGTTTATAAACACAGTTTTTTTTTTTAAATGAAACAGAAGGGTTCAAAGTTTCATTGAGGCTATTGGTTGTCCATATAAGAGGAACACAAAAAATGATATGGCTATATTAAAATGCATTGCGGCCTATGTGGCACAGTACAGCAACCTTTTGCCCAAGGGCGTGGCACTCAAAGTGTTAATGTGCATTGTTCCTCAAATAAACAACAATAATAATAATGATGATAATACGATGATGTCGACATGTCATCGGTATCGGCTGATAAAGGCTTTAAATGAACATTTCTGCCAATATGCCGATAGACCCTTAGAGAGCGGGTTAGGGAGAGGACCATCCAATCATTTTTAAATTAATCTTAGTTTTGTTTGAAAGGAAATGTTACATAAATACAAATATGCCATGTTTTACATAACCTAAGTTGAAGTAGTTTTCTCTCATTTTGAATGTGAATGTGTACATTTGGAATGAATGAACAAATGTAATAATCATGTGTCATGATGTGTCAGAGACGTTTGATCTCTGAAATTAGGCGGGACAAAATGCAGGCATATGGTATTGGCAATCGGCCAAAAGAGTTGGAAAATATCAGCGTGTCACATATCGGCAAAAAATCCAATATTGTGCATTCCTACATAAATAGGTCTACACAATAAATCACTTTTTAACACACCGTGAAAATGCTGCCATCGATGCAAGTATCGTATAATGCACTTAGACTATTGTGTGTGTGCGTGCGTGCGCGCGTGCGCGTGTGTGTGTGTGTGTGTGTGTGTGTGTGTGTGTGTGTGTGTGTGTGTGTGCGTGTGTATATGAGGTAGATATTATACCTCTCAGGACACACACACACACACACACACAGAGTAGTTGAAGTGTGTTTGCTGTGAAGGGTGTGGGACGCCTCTTGGGTAATATTGTGTTACATTGCTCATTCACAGACAGATGAGTGTGTGTGTGCGTGTGTGTGTATGTGTGTGTGCGTGCGTGCGTGTGTCTGGCTGATAGAGATAATGCGCTGGTGGATTTTTATCCTGCCGTCGTTTTCAATCTCACTTTCAGCTGCTCACACACACACATGCGCCAGTGCACACACACACACATACAATTCACATAGCAATGTGAGGCAATTCGATCTTCCCTCACCACTATGTTCCCTCAGAATAAAGTCAGAATTCAGAAAATAAAGTTAGAATTGTGAGTTTAACGTCAGGGTTCTGGTGGGGGTGTCAGAATTCTGAGATAAAAAGTCTTATGAGATTAAAGTCAGAATTCTGAGATTGTCAGCGTGATGAACACATCGCAAAAGTCACGTGTCATCGCGATGAAAAAAACTTTAAATTAGGCCTACAGGAAGAGCTAATGCTCTTTCATGTGTCTTTCATGTCTAGTGTCAAACTCTGCACATTATGGTTGCTAACCTCCATCGACCACTGAACCTTCTACATTGGACCATCGTTTTTTATTTTATTTTAATTACCTGATTGAATTAAACATTTGCAGATTGAATAATAAAAAAGGCAAACTGCTCAACGTGACGCACGGGGGACGTGCGGCCGGTATTAAACAAGCGCACCCTAGTATGTTAGAGAAGCAGTAGTGCGGAGGGGAGGCGGACCTCTGAGCCTTCTACATCAGACCATCGTGATTAATTACCTGTTTGAATTACAAATTTGCAGATTTAATCATAAAAAAGGCTAACTCCACTCAACGTAACGCTCAGGGGAGGTGCAGGCGTTGTTGAACAAGCGCACCCGTTATCCCCAGGTGCAGTTCAGAAAAGCAGAGTAGAGCGGAGGGGAGGCGGACTAGATGAGCAGCAGAAGTCACTTGTGAAAATGTTTAAAAAGACGACACTTTCACATTCTTTCCTGTTTTCAACCCAATGTGAGTAATGAACAGGTCTTCAACTGTGAATTCAACTCGCCTGTTTCCATGAAGTCGCTTCCATTACATCCATGCTGCTGTGTTTCTCTCTCTCAAATAACGTAATTCAAAAGCCACGCGATAACTAACGTTATCCGCCTGTAATTCTGCCTGTTTTCTGCCAGCATCACACACGTTGTTGGTCTGGATCTGTAGGCCTATCGTTAACGTCATTTGCGCCTTTCAATGTTGCTGGTAGTGATAGCCTATAGTGCTTCAGCCGCTTGACTGTGCTGTAGTAGCCTATCCACTGGTGTCTCTCATGCAGAGATCAGCTGTCCTGTTGTGAACGTGCAGCGGCGCAGCCAAACAGTATCGCAGCTACTTCATAAATCAATTAATTAATTCATAAATTAATTAATACCCCCACCGTCAACCGTTCAGTTTCACTGTGGAACCACCGCAATGGCTTTTTGGTTGACACCGCACCCTCGCAACCCTATTCACATACAGTATATTATTCTGCTTTGAACTCCAACATTCAACTGTAGGAAAACATTTTTTTTTTACTTCAGGCCAGGGGGTTTAAAATTGCTTGAATGTAGAGATTCTCTGAGTTTGAGCTTTGTACACCCCTATTCAAGTGCAATATCCCAGCAAACATCGTCTTGACCGCGACATCACCAGACGATAGAATTGTGGTTTGGCATCTACCATCTAAGTCTGACGTTCTCTCCACATTCCTCCAAAGTAACGTTTAGACTGTCACTTCAAAACAAAAAATATTGACCTCATATTGCTTTGAAAACACCACATGTAGGTGTCTTTTGTGTTTTTGTTGAATAAAATGTCATTTGATTGACAATTTACCTGTTGTGTGATCAGATACTCACAGTGTGACATGCACTCCACCTGCAATGACGACTTTTATTGAACGCCCTTTTCTTTTTTTAATATGAAAACACGTTTATGTCATATAAGTGCAAGTGTCTCTTGCTATGGGCTTGTATTTATCACAAACTTCCTGAATCCTGTGGTATTGTCCCATTTCTCTTGCCTTAACTAAACGCAGTGTTGTGGGTTTTTGGATGTGCTATGCTGTCTGCTAAAGTCACGTTGGTTATATTATCGTAAATGATATAAATATACCTGTCTCATCGCTGGTTGAAATCATGAAACAGAATTAGCGAGGCAGCTAGCCTATCAACGCAACTTCCAGTCGGGACCGTCAAAATGCTAAGTGCTCAATGTTAAGTATCTCTATATATGACCAAATCCGTAGCATTTGTAACTAATTCGGTGGCCTAATGGATAAGACACATGACTGCGAAGCGGGCGCGGCAGGATTGAATCCCGCATGAGGTGCGATCTTTTGTCTTTCAAAAATCGTTGAATCTGGACACGTTGTGGGGAAGTAGAGGAATTACGTCGCTAAGATTTCCATTCAGAATATATAATTAGACCCTGACTAGATGTAGTGGTTTGACGTGCAGCAGACGGTCGTTATACGTGAAAATGTTTGCTGGGATGTTCAATAAAAGCATGTTTGAATAGAAATAATTGTTCAATTCAATGTTTGTGGTCTATGTTAGCTGTGTATCTTTTAAAGCAGAAATACATGCTACTGTAGTTAATATATAGCCTACCCTTTAATATTTGTTTATTTATAGCTTTTTTTTTTATCGCAGATCATATCGTCATCGCAATATTGAACAGTGTTATCGCACATCGCATATTTTCCTCATATCATGCAGCCCTAATTAACAGATACACTTTGGGTAAGTGTTGTACACTTTGTTACTTCCTAACCCAGCAAACATCGTCTTGACCGCGACATCACCAGACGATAGAATTGTGGTTTGGCATCTACCATCTAAGTCTGACGTTCTCTCCACATTCCTCCAAAGTAACGTTTAGACTGTCACTTCAAAACAAAAAATATTTACCTCATATTGCTTTGAAAACACCACATGTAGGTGTCTTTTGTGTTTTTGTTGAATAAAAATGACATTTGATTCAATTTACCTGTTGTGTGATCAGATACTCACAGTGTGACATCTCCACCTGCAATGACGACTTTTATTGAACGCCCTTTTCTTTTTTTAATATGAAAACACGTTTATGTCATATAAGTGCAAGTGTCTCTTGCTATGGGCTTGTATTTATCACAAACTTCCTGAATCCTGTGTCCCATTTCTCTTGCCGTAACTAAACGCAGTGTTGTGGGTTTTGGATGTGCTATGCTGTCTGCTAAAGTCACGTTGGATATATATTATCGTAAATTATATAAATATACCTGTCTCATCGCTGGTTGAAATCATGAAACAGAATTAGCGAGGCAGCTAGCCTATCAACGCAACTTCCAGTCGGGACCGTCAAAATGCTAAGTGCTCAATGTTAAGTATCTCTATATATGACCAAATCCGTAGTATTTGTAACTAATTCGGTGGCCTAATGGATAAGACACATGACTGCGAAGCTGACGCCGCAGGATCGAATCCCGCATGAGGTGCGATCTTTTGTCTTTCAAAAATCGTTGAATCTGGACACGTTGTGGGGAAGTAGAGGAATTACGTCGCTAAGATTTCCATTCAGAATATATAATTAGACCCTGACTAGATGTAGTGGTTTGACGTGCAGCAGACGGTCGTTATACGTGAAAATGTTTGCTGGGAACCTTCTGGTCAAAGCCTTCTGACTGTAGTCAGACGGCCCAGGGAATGTTGACAGATCATCATCACTTTTCTTACAGCAACGCCGCTTGAAACGTTTGCATTGAGGCTGTGTTGTTTTATTACCACTCCGACAGTAACAGCATCTTTCTTTACACTCACGTTATCTGTCTGACTCTCTCATTTCACGTATTTTCGCGTGTGAAGCTAGCAGGTCTTAACACACCACTTCCTGTTCTTTCTAACCGAATTTCAAAGTAAAATGCCTTTGGCGTTTCTTTTAACATAATATATAATACCAAAGCGAAAATAATTAATACAGTGACATGCTAGACATGTAACAACTTAATTGTAAGGTATAGTGATGCGCGTGCCGCAGTTATAACCGCGCTGACCGCGGATATCCCACCCCGCGGGTGGGCCAGATCATAAAAATAAACATTCTGATTAATAGCGGATGGGTTGCGGGCGGTTTAAACGATGTATCATTAATGAGTAAAAATAATATTAATTACGTTCTCTAGTCTATGAACGTATTTTAAGCTACATTTTTCATCAGCCACATTCTTAGTCGCCTATTGTAGATCCCCCAAAGGACCCACGGCCGTAAACAAAACAACAATAGCCATGTGCTAGGTCGCAAGGCTACACTTTTCGTCCATATATGGTCAATGATGTCACCCTCAAAAAGGAGTCTCCGCTGAAGACTGCAGCGATCGCACCAACGGCAGCAGAAACCGTAAGTTCGCTCCTTTTATAACGTTTTATAGCGTTTATAGCGTCGGGTGCATGGCGGGCGCGGATCTATAAATAGTATGAAATAATTTGCGCGGATTTATGGCGGGCGGACGGTTCATGCATACACGCAGATTAGGATGGCATAAAAGCTCATCCGCGCATCTCTAGTAAGGTATTTTAGGGTAAAAAAAGAAGTAACTAGTAACGTAACTAGTTACTCTTTGAAAAAGTAATCAGTAAAGTAACTTGTATTCCTTTTTTAAGGAGTAATCAGTAATGAGTAACTGATTACTTTTCCAGAGTAACTTGCCCAACACTTGTGTGTGTGTGTGTGTGTGTTATGTGTGTATTCATGTGCAGCGGGTGTTGCCCTCACCATCCGTCTCTGCTAATGCTTGATGCTCATGTTTTTGGAGCAGCAGCGTCTGCAGCGTGCTGATAAAGTGCCTTCGCCTGTTCAAAGGCCCTTTTATTATTATTGTTTGGAGGCGGCACCTGAAAGTGACTTGTCATCCTGTCAGTTGCCCCCATCAACCCCTCAACACACACACACACACATACACACACACACACACACACACACACACACGCCTTGCCACAACCCCCATTTTATATATGATATATGCACTCTTTTATCAGCAAGCAAGTCGTGATAGGTTGTAAATGTGTACTGTAATGCTGTCAAATGCCTTTTGTGCTTACGTGTGTGTGTGTGTGTGTGTGTGTGTGTGTGTGTGTGTGTGTGTGTGTGCGCGTGCCTGTGTGTGTGTGTGTGTGTGTGTGTGTGCGTGCCTGTGTGTGTGTGTGTGTGTGTGTGTGTGTGTGTGTGTGTGTGTGTGTGTGTGCGCGTGCACGTGTGTGCGTGCGTGTGCGTGTGTGTGTGCTGGGTTTCAGATGGTTTTTTCCTCCCCTCCCGTGCAATCAGTCAAACAGACAGGCCTGTTCTGAAGACTGCTTCTGATGTGAAAGGATAACAGAGTGATGGTGTGTGTCCGTGTGCGTCTGTATGTGTGTCCGTGTGCGTCTGTATGTGTGTGTGTGTGTGTGTGTGTGTGTGTGTGTGTGTGAGAGAGAGAGAGAGAGAGAGAGAGAGAGAGAGAGAGAGAGAGAAAGAGAAAGATGAAAAGAGGGACAGTGTTAAATAAATCATAAGAAAGTGAAATCTATTTCCTTAAGTTATGAGAGATATAAACCAACACAAGTTCAAACACCAGTCAAAGAAAGGTTTTGCACTATATTACTGTAGCTTACTCAGCATGCATTTTTAGAAGGTTTTTAATATTAAGAGAATTTAGTCAGCTATTAATCCCCTAATCTGGAAGTACTTAGTAAAATAATTTGGACAAAGGTTATGTAAAATTTTATAGACCACGATAAGTTTTAGCTGTTGAACTCTGCCTTCAATAGGGAGCCAAATCAACTCTTTAAAATGGTTTGGGCTCATGTGCGTTCTTGGACTGAGGTTAAGGTTTTGAGCTTTTTGAAGCCTGTCTTAGATTTTTTAGTTAAACCACTGTACCAGGATATACAGGTGTAGTCATAGTGACATTATACCACTGTACCAGGATATACAGGTGTAGTCATAGTGACATTAAACCACTGTACCAGGATATACAGGTGTAGTAATAGTGACATTATACCACTGTACCAGGATATACAGCTGTAGTCATAGTGACATTATACCACTGTACCAGGATATACAGGTGTAGTCATAGTGACATTAAACCACTGTACCAGGATATACAGGTGTAGTCATAGTGACATTAAACCACTGTACCAGGATATACAGGTGTAGTCATAGTGACATTAAACCACTGTACCAGGATATACAGGTGTAGTCATAGTGACATTATACCACTGTACCAGGATATACAGGTGTATTCATAGTGACATTATACCACTGTACCATACAGGTGTAGTCATAGTGACATTATACCACTGTACCATACAGGTGTATTCATAGTGACATTATACCACTGTACCATACAGGTGTAGTCATAGTGACATTATACCACTGTACCATACAGGTGTATTCATAGTGACATTATACCACTGTACCATACAGGTGTAGTCATAGTGACATTATACCACTGTACCATACAGGTGTATTCATAGTGACATTATACCACTGTACCATACAGGGGTAGTCATAGTGACATTATACCACTGTACCATACAGGTGTAGTCATAGTGACATTATACCACTGTACCATACAGGTGTAGTCATAGTGACATTATACCACTGTACCATACAGGTGTAGTCATAGTGACATTATACCACTGTACCAGGATATATCCTCACTCATAACTAACCTTGGTGTCACACTGAATTCATCACTATCTCTCGACGCACACATCGAATCCGTCTGCCAAACCTCCTTTTTCCATCTGAAGAACATCTCCAAACTACGCCCCTCACTAAGCAAACCTGATGCAGAAAAACTGGTTCATTCCTTCATTAACTCCCGCTTAGATTAATGCAACTCCCTATTCGCTGGCCTTCCCTCCAAAACCATCCAGAAACTTCAATATGTCCAAAAATGTGCCGCCCGGATTCTCACAAAAACACGCAAGTCAGAGCTCATCACCCCGGTTCTGCACTCCCTTCACTGGCTCCCAGTTAACCACTGCATCACCTACAAACTCCAACCTACCTCCAAGAACTAGTCACCCCTCAATCCTCACCCCGGACACTCCGATCATGCAGCTCCAACCTCCTTTCTGTCCCTAGGACCAAACTCACAAGCATGGGTGACCGTGCCTTCTCCTCACTGGGCCCCCGGCTGTGGAATCAGCTCCCAGGACCACTCAGGGCTACAGACTCTTTTGACGTTTTTAAATCAAAACTCAAAACCCACTTATTTATTTTAGCTTTCCCCTAAGCTCCTCCCTCTCTCTTTACACATGTTATGTTTTTATCCTTTTATTCTTTTAGTAGCTTTTTTTTTTTTTTTTTTTTTTCTCCCCGTTTGATTGCTTGATTGCTTTTATCATGCATCTGTAAAGCACCTTGTGAAGTCCTTGGATTTTAAAGTGTGCTATATAAATTGAATTTATTATTATTATTATTATTATTATTATATACAGGTGTAGTCATAGTGACATTGAACCACTGTACCAGGATATACAGGTGTAGTCATAGTGACATTGAATTAAAGACGTAGCCTCATGGTCTTCTTATGTCTTCTTCTTATGACTTGAATCACTATTGTGTGGTATCAATTGACGATAGAGAGCAGCAAAACGGACATTCGTTCATTTGAAAGAGTTGTGGAAATGAGAATAGTATAGCACTATAGTATAGTATAGTATAGTATAGAATAGTATAGCACTGCCAGGCTCGTACCTACAGTAATTTTCAAGAGATTTAAGTCTTCAAAGGGGCTCCATCAACGTCTCAGCAACTCAATGAAAGACCTCAACCTGCAAGTATCATCACATATCTGAAGATGGAGAAAGAGGGGAAGACAGAGAGAGAGAGAGAGAAGAAAGACGAGAGGGAAATGTCAGGCTGACATTTTGCCTTTACGTCTGTTCCACACTCCGAAATGACGACGGGCCAAATTGCAAAGCTATCCGTTTCTATTTGTGTCATTGCGAGACGGCGTTGCTTTGTGATGTTTGAGGAAATTACAGGCTGACTAATTTGATTTAGGTAATGAAAAATGCATCGGGGGGGGGGGGGGGGGGGGGTCAGCGGCACTGATGACATTTACCTTCACTGTTGTTTTCAAGGTCACTCTTGCAGGCTCTCTAACCGACGGCTTTAAAGTCGAGCTGAAACCAAAAATGACTTTTCTTTTCTTTTAGTTCAAATACCTGGGTATTCAGTGCTCTATTTAATAATGTATGCCAAAAAAATCACAAAAATCAAATTTCTTTAGTTTTTTACACTTTTTCACATCAAAAGTTCACTTCTAAAGATTTCATTCATAACAGTAATGTACAGTTTGCTGACGTCACCTAGTACTTTTTTTTTTTTTTTTTTTACCTTTATTTATACAGGGGGAGTCTCACTGAGAGCAATGCTCTCTTTTTCAGGAGCGCCCTGTTCACATGCACACACACATTCATACCTGGAAGCTGACCAGTACAACCACAGTCTGATTTGCTGGCCACTGAGCAGCTCCACTGGAGCAGTTGGGGGTTAAGGGCCTTGCTCAAGGGCACCTCAGTGGTGGTAGTGATGGAGGGGCAAGCGCTGCCTTTTCACTGTCCCCACCCAGAGTTATCCTGCCGGTTCTGGGGATTGAACCGACGACCTTCCGATCACAAGCTCGCTTCTCTAACCGTTGGGCCACCACTGCCACCACTGGTTCAAATTTCTACCACAATTCAACCAATCATATCACAACATGGCAGCTGTCAATCAATCTTCATTTCAGGAGAATTTTGTCCTCCAAATGAAGGGGAAAATGGTGCCTAGTGTCTGTAATCTGGCAGAATTTCTAGCCCATAAACTAGGCTTGGGCTTAGTCGGTGTTACCGGTGTTACACGGTAGTGGGGGATACACTGATTACATAATCACCACATAACATGGTAACACCGTTTGTTTTTATGGAGGAATAAGTGAAAGCAAAACTCACACTTACAAGCGCTCCCTCTGGGCTGCAGTGTGACTCCACTGTTCTGGTTAGACCAGCAACTAACGTTAGTTAAAGTCCCTGGAAACCAAAATCCACAAAAGCCTTCTAACTATTAAATTTAGGGTCTTATGTGAGTAATTGTGTGCCTCAGAAAGTAGGAGACATTAGTTTCAACCCAAACCCCCAAAATTGCCACTTTTGTACAAGGTCTGGATTTCCACTTCCTCATTGAAGAGAGCGGTGCGCGCGGTGTTAAAATGAATGATCTTATCACGTCATAAGATTTAATCAAATCACACGCACGCACACACACACAGTAGCGCTGTGCACTCGCAGCGGCAGACTCTCTCTTCCTCTGTGTCAGTATGCACCGAGCAACGAGCGAACACACACACACACACACACACACACACTCCATCTCTCTTTCCTTCTCTCTCTCTCTCTCTCTCTCTCTCCGTTTCAGGGGCGGTTCTAGGCCTTTTTTGGGTGGGCTTTAGACCACCCAAAAATAGTCTCAGCCCACCCAAAAACAAACAAAAAATCCAATCCATGGTGGTCATTAGTAGCAGTTTCTGTTAAAATGATCTTTATTTATTATTTATTTTTGCTTTAAAACTATTTTTTAATTTTCTGCTTAAAGTTCATGAAAAAAAGTGGCATTCTTGTTTTTTCCCACAATAATTTCATAATACCATTTGTAATGCCACCGTTGTAGTGCTGATGTTCAAAATTAAAGTACATTTTCTCAGATTTATTGGTGTCTTTCTAGTCACACAATTTAATAGTCAGTGTTTCCCATACACTGATCTATTTGTGGTGGTACACCCTACATAGATTTTGACCCCCACAAATACTGCCACATATTCATTTCAACTAGTTGACTGCAAACTCCTGCTTTAGTGCTTACAGTATATTATCATCTTGTCGGAATATTATTCCAGCCAATAAGTTAGGAAGTTCCCTTTTGATTTAATTTTACTTTTGTTTTGCCTACAAAGCAAAATGTTACTTTACTTGAAACTCCCCTGAAGTGATTTTGGTATTATGTATGCAAGCATAATTCTACCGTATAGTAACCTGTATGCAGAATATATATAGTATATATAGGGAAACAATTATTTTTTCATCGCTGTAAAACCACAGAACGGTAAAGAAGATATTGATGTGTGTAGTTCTTCATAGATCTAGTCTCTTCATTTTGATCTCAAAGTGTGCCAGTTTATTGATTCTCATGACTTTTGTCATGACTGTCAAACCTAAATTTATATACTTTGCGACGTTCATCATCGTTCAAATTTGGCTGGTGGCTTATTAACATAGAGTAGTTTCCTGTGATTTGATGAACTCAAAATGCTAAATAATAAAAAATTATTTCTGGTTTCCAGGGACTTTAACGCTATGCATCTTATGAACACAAATTATGCCCTCCTCATACACACTAGGGCATTCACGACTAGTGAATTTTACTAGTCGACTAGTCGTCCCTAAAGTTAGTCGACTAGTCGTTTATTTTTTTTTATTTTTTTTTATTTTTATCTTCAAGAAAGAACATGAGGTATTTACACGACATACATGGACTATCATATCCCATATCCCCCACAAAGAACATCAAAACACAACAAAACAAAACAAGAAAACTGCATAAGATACACAATAATCCAAAACAAACAAGACTATTGGACAAACAACCAAACAAAAACAATGCATTCAGCTCCTATCCTGATAAGCCTAATGACACTGGGGTAAAAAGTTCTTAAAGTCAAACTCTGTATGTGGTTGCCATATTTTGGGGATGTCTAAGAATCTGCCTTTGCTCTTGTAGTAAATGTTATCCAACGTATGGTAGAGATGCTGCGATCGAGATTTTTCAATTCCGATCCGATTTCGATATTTTAGCTCAAAACCGATCCGATTCCGATCAAATTTCGATACCCGATTCGATACCGATTTCGATCCGATACCGATACAGCACATATTTAAGTCTCTCTATGCTGTCTGATAGCTAGCAGGCAACAAACATTTTTAGGGTTAGGTATGTATGTGTGTGCTTTGGTAATATAGTATGTAAACGATTTAGTTCATCTAATTAATTTGATGTAAAACTAAAACATAACAATCAAATACACACTTCTTTTGTAATGGGTGAACACTGGACACAAATAATTATTGTTTCCTCACACATACACCCCCACTCTGTCTCACACAGGACACATACACACACAGCCCTGTCCCTGTGTCTCTCTCTCACACACACAGCCCTGTCCCTGTTTGTGCATACATTTCCACTGCCAGATTGGAGGAGTCTTTCGTCATTATCTAATCTTACTTCTCTTCAGTGCAATACGTTTTTTAATAACGACCTGCTGTACAGCGCCGTTCGCTCAGTCAACTAACATGTCGTTAACGTGAGTTAGAGGAGAAAGATAGCTGGTGTTAGCTAGCTAATTAGCCATGTTAGCTGCCTCAGTGGGTAACGTTAGCCTATAGAGTATTTATCTGACGTTTATGTTAGCTACTCCTCAAACCTGCGGGTGGAAATGGTTTATGCGATGCGATGTATGTTGAAGCAAGACAACGTTTTGGCCCTGGCCATCCTAGGCTCAACGCGGCCTCTGTGTGCTGCTGCTGCTGCTGCTGCATGCTGGATAGAAATCCTGGAGCGGAGTCATGGAATGGAGTGCTTATATTGGAGCCTTGGATCGGTCATTTTCGCTGGAATCCGATCCGATCCGATCCATGTTTTTTGGCTGATATCGCGCCGATATCCGATCACATGATCGGATCGCAGCATCTCTAACGTATGGTAGCTTGAGAGTTCATTCCACCAGTGAACTACAGCTGGGGGATTGGATGCTTTCTAATTTAAAGCTATGCATTTCCTAGCTGCCAACAGGGCAAGATCTATATATTTACTTTGAATGCATTGTTTTTGTTTGGTTGTTTGTCCAATAGTCTTGTTTGTTCTTGGATTATTGTGTATCTTATGCAGTTTTCTTGTTTTGTTTTGTTGTGTTTTGATGTTCTTTGTGGGGGATATGGGATATGATAGTCCATGTATGTCGTGTAAATACCTCATGTTCTTTCTTAAAGATAATTTTTTTTTGTTTTTTTTTGTTGCTAAAACGACTAGTCAACTACTAAGCACAGTGTCGACTAGTGGTTTTACTAGTCGACTAGTCTGTGAATGCCATAATACACACGTAGGTAAGACCCTTAGCTAAGCCTGCGTGTGCATCAGAGCATGTGAGCGGAGTGGAGCGGTGATAATTACCGCTCCTCGCTCACGGAGCGTCTCTTTCCACCCGCTCCAGCACTCCCAGCCGCTCCGCTCCAGGCCGCTCCGCTCCAGACCGCTCCCCGCTCCATACAGATTTCACCCGCTCGCAGTCACCGCTCCGCTCTGCTCAAAAGAATAAAAAAGATCAAAAGGGGTTTAAACACCTGGGCAATGGGCATTGCTCTCTACAAATAACATGAGCTCAGCAGAGTCGGCTACATGTTCGTTTCTCTTCCTCCTCGTCTCGCAGCAGCTGGCAAGAAAATAGTGGGCGTGCACATGGCCACGCACCGATGCATTCTGGTTCGAACATGTGATCGAAACTGGAGCGGGACTGAGCGGGTGATCGGTGCCGCTCCAACTTTCGCTCCGGTACCGCTCTGGTCCCCGCTCACCGCTCAAAAGGTCAAAAGGTCAAAGGTCTCAAATACAGGGCTATTGAGATGCATGCATAACTAATGTGGGTAGGCGGGACCAACCTGGGGGTATGTGAAAAGCAGAGCTCGATTGGCTCTGAGAGGTTGTTTACAAATTAACCGCGATCTGATTGGACTAAACCCAGCATGAGTTGATTTACTGTCAAATCTGCTGGGCGGATTATGGATAATCTCAGCCAGGCCCCTCAATCTACCCACAGAGCGCCGGGTATCCACTCAGACAAACCCCTAGGCGAGGAAGAGAGGGTCATGCATTATTATAAAAGAGTGTTTGTTTGTTTGTGTGTGTGTATGTCATGTGTGTGTTCATAATATGTATTTGTGTTGGCCCAAATATAACCAGAGAGAGGGTGTTTCTCTGCCCAGAGAATCAGAGGCAAAAAAAGGACTTCAATTTTCCACTTGAGCAGATTTCAATTTCCACACACATCCCCCTCCGTGCCTCCATCCTCCCTTTGTTATTGACAGCATTTAGGGCTGCTGTGATCAAAGAGTGGCCACTTAGTGTGTGTGTTGACTCAGTCATTAGAGGACACTTAGTGTGTGTGTGTTGACTCAGTCAGTAGAGGACACTTAGTGTGTGTGTTGACTCAGTCAGTAGAGGACACTTAGTGTGTGTGTTGACTCAGTCAGTAGAGGACACTTAGTGTGTGTGTTGACTCAGTCAGTAGAGGACACTTAGTGTGTGTGTTGACTCAGTCAGTAGAGGACACTTAGTGTGTGTGTTGACTCAGTCAGTAGAGGACACTTGGTGTGTGTGTTGACTCAGTCAGTAGAGGACACTTAGTGTGTGTGTTGACTCAGTCAGTAGAGGACACTTAGTGTGTGTGTTGACTCAGTCAGTAGAGGACACTTAGTGTGTGTGTGTTGATTCAGTCAGTAGAGGACACTTAGTGTGTGTGTTGACTCAGTCAGTAGAGGACACTTAGTGTGTGTGTTGACTCAGTCAGTAGAGGACACTTAGTGTGTGTGTTGACTCAGTCAGTAGAGGACACTTAGTGTGTGTGTTGACTCAGTCAGTAGAGGACACTTAGTGTGTGTGTTGACTCAGTCAGTAGAGGACACTTAGTGTGTGTGTTGACTCAGTCAGTAGAGGACACTTAGTGTGTGTGTTGACTCAGTCAGTAGAGGACACTTGCTCATACGGGAAACTGCGCTTGTCTAGTTTGATGGTAACAGAATGTCAGCTGGATTTGGGCCTGAAAGCAGGATTTGTGACTGGTGTTTTGAGTCACAAGTAGAGTAGGCCAAGGTAATGTTGTAATGTATTCCATTAGATTACTCAAGTTAAAGTGAGAATACCTAAGATGGTCATGTAAATAAAGTCACTATACTGTATATCATCAAGTGAGTGAACACAATGGTGATTGAGCCTATGGCTCATTGATGAAAGCCTTGCATCTCTCTGTATTGCAACAATAATGAGCTTGTGTCTGTGGCGACACTTTCCCCGCCCCCCAAACTTAAAAACCTGAAAGATATCACAAGCGGCACACAGTTCTTGACGCGTTTCTCGTCTCACCCAGCAGAATTGTCTGCCAGAGAGGGGGTAGGCGGAGTAGGAACAAGTTTGACTACCAGTGTTGCCAGATGCAGGTGATGGTTTCCCGTCCACAGACTGCCAGAACGCACACAAAACGGCGCAAGGGAAACGACCCAATCTGGCAACACTCTCAACGTCCTACCAGAGTAATATAGAAGAGAGAGTGGACCAACGGAAGTCCAAAATGCGTGACTGACGTAGCCTCACGTAGCCTCATGTAGCCTCACGTAGCCTCACGTAGCGGGGTCTAGCCAGGAAGGGCTCTCATGCTACGTTTTAATGCATCAAATAAAGCTGATACAAGTTGATTCTTTAAACATCTTAGCCTTTCAAAAGTACATCACACATTGTCCATTCTGCTGCAACCCGACCGCGCTGCTTAATCCAAAAACTGGTCCATTGGAGTGAATGAGATGTCACAACTCTTCTGCTCTGCTAACTAGACCAACTTCTTCTTTTGAGATGTGTGCGCGGTTGGCATCCAATCGTTGCATTACCGCCCCCCACTGGCCAACTTGAATATATTGAAGAAGAAGAAGTCAAAGAAGAGACCCTTCACGTCACATATGCGCCACTGTGTGGATCTCATCTGCAATTACTGCTCATGGCCATACAGTAGGTGTAGGTGTTGTCAGAGACAAGAAAACTGAAATCTTCCATATTATCACTTTATGTAACGTAAAGTATCCTAAATACTTTGGATTACTTTTGGAATACTTAAAAATCGTCTTGCTGAGCCCATTTGTCTGGGTCACTCTGAATGTACGCAAACACGAGGACAATGCGCTCGTGATGCACTGAATGTTGCCACCTTCTTCTGCATATTTGTAAGTCAAATGTTCTTTATATTTCCATGTCAAAAATGCACTCCTGAGAGTGTCCTGGCCAGTGTTGGGCACGTTACTTTAAAAAAGTAATATATTACATATTACTCGTTACTATTTTCAAAAGTAATATTATTACTTTACTTATTACTCCGTGCCAAAAGTAATTAGTTACATACTACTATATTACTTTTCCGTTACATTCCACACAAATGGCAATAGGCCTTTTTCACTGCAGCGATTTTGTGTCTAAAAGGCAGGAGGTAACACAGGTGCACCAAGATGTTAATTAGGGCTTCAAACTTCCAGTCCATTTAGGTGTTCCAGTGCCGGAGCCCTAATTAGTTAGTTGGTTGCACCTGTGTATACTCTGTCTTCTAGACACAAATGGCCATTGTGAAAAAGGCCCATAGCGTTTTTCTCATCAAAATGCAGATTTTGCGGTGCGAATGTGTGAACTAGGTCTATTATGTGCCGTTCAATTTAAACTAATGGCTTTGCCAGAGCACAGCTTCCTACAGAGATGCTTGATGAAGAGCACACCTGGCTCAAAGTGATGACAAGGTGCAATCTTTTAAACAGCTTCTGTTTTATAGAATGCAGTATGCACTGCCAATGCAAACTCAATACATATAGGCTACATCTTTGCGTAACAAGTTTGTGTCACAAATAACGTTAGCTCTGCAACATTAACATTAACCTGGCAATAATAACAGCAATGTTTGATGTCCACCAGCTTGTGAGTTTTTACGTTATCTCTGTATATGAACAGTTTTCTGGTTTCTGTTGTGCTGTCCTCTCGTCTCGTAACGTTAACGTTAGGAAGTTTGAGCTGGTGTTTTTCACAGTGGAAAGAGTGTTAGTAACCTACCTGTCCTGGACACCGTTTACATTTGACTTTGATGTTCGTGTCACTTTTCTTCCCGACAAAAACAAAGTCATGGGAATATATCCAGCCACGGATTTTCCTCCTTGTCTCAGCAGGGCAGAGAGGGTGCTCTGAATGTGTTCTGCGGTGACGTCACCTTGTTTTGGGAGCGTTAAAGCCATGCTGCTTGTGATCAGTGAATGCCGACTGCGTGTCGTTTTGCAGCGCAGCGGCATCACAGAATGGACTCAACAAAAGATGTAACGAGTTGTTTTATCTTGAAGTAACGGTAATATTATTACTTATATTCTATAGTAATTCGTTACACTACTCGTTACTTGGAAAAAGTAATTACAGTAACGAGTAACTAGTAACTCGTTACTTCCCAACACTGGTCCTGGCTGTGTGTCACTCCTGAGAGTGTCCTGGCTGTGTGTCACTCCTGATAGTGCCCTGGCTGTGTGTCACTCCTGAGAGTGTCCTTGCTGTGTGTCACTCCTGATAGTGCCCTGGCTGTGTGTCACTCCTGATAGTGCCCTGGCTGTGTGTCACTCCTGAGAGTGTCCTTGCTGTGTGTCACTCCTGATAGTGCCCTGGCTGTGTGTCACTCCTGAGAGTGTCCTTGCTGTGTGTCACTCCTGAGAGTGTGCTGGCTGTGTGTCACTCCTGAGAGTGTCCTGGCTGTGTGTCACTCCTGATAGTGCCCTGGCTGTGTGTCACTCCTGAGAGTGTCCTGGCTGTGTGTCACTCCTGAGAGTGTCCTGGCTGTGTGTCACTCCTGAGAGTGTCCGTCCTGGCTGTGTGTCACTCCTGAGAGTGTCCTGGCTGTGTGTCACTCCTGAGAGTGTCCTGGCTGTGTGTCACTCCTGAGAGTGTGCTGGCTGTGTGTCACTCCTGAGAGTGTCCTGGCTGTGTGTCACTCCTGAGAGTGTGCTGGCTGTGTGTCACTCCTGAGAGTGTGCTGGCTGTGTGTCACTCCTGAGACTGTCCTTGCTGTGTGTCACTCCTGATAGTGCCCTGGCTGTGTGTCACTCCTGAGAGTGTCCTTGCTGTGTGTCACTCCTGAGAGTGTGCTGGCTGTGTGTCACTCCTGAGAGTGTCCTGGCTGTGTGTCACTCCTGATAGTGCCCTGGCTGTGTGTCACTCCTGAGAGTGTCCTGGCTGTGTGTCACTCCTGAGAGTGTCCTGGCTGTGTGTCACTCCTGAGAGTGTCCGTCCTGGCTGTGTGTCACTCCTGAGAGTGTCCTGGCTGTGTGTCACTCCTGAGAGTGTCCTGGCTGTGTGTCACTCCTGAGAGTGTGCTGGCTGTGTGTCACTCCTGAGAGTGTCCTGGCTGTGTGTCACTCCTGAGAGTGTGCTGGCTGTGTGTCGCTCCTGAGAGTGTGCTGGCTGTGTGTCACTCCTGAGAGTGTGCTGGCTGTGTGTCACTCCTGAGAGTGTCCTGGCTGTGTGTCACTCCTGAGAGTGTGCTGGCTGTGTGTCACTCCTGAGAGTGTCCTGGCTGTGTGTCACTCCTCAGAGTGTCCTGGCTGTGTGTCACTCCTGAGAGTGTGCTGGCTGTGTGTCACTCCTGAGAGTGTGCTGGCTGTGTGTCACTCCTCAGAGTGTCCTGGCTGTGTGTCACTCCTGAGAGTGTCCTGGCTGTGTGTCACTCCTGAGAGTGTGCTGGCTGTGTGTCACTCCTGATAGTGTCCTGGCTGTGTGTCACTCCTGAGAGTGTGCTGGCTGTGTGTCACTCCTCAGAGTGTCCTGGCTGTGTGTCACTCCTGAGAGTGTCCTGGCTGTGTGTCACTCCTGAGAGTGTGCTGGCTGTGTGTCACTCCTGAGAGTGTCCTGGCTGTGTGTCACTCCTGAGAGTGTGCTGGCTGTGTGTCACTCCTGAGAGTGTCCTGGCTGTGTGTCACTCCTGAGAGTGTCCTGAGACTGTCCTGGCTGTGTGTCACTCCTGAGAGTGTCCTTGCTGTGTGTCCATCCTCTTGTGTGTGACAGCTGCACTGCGCGCGCACAAATAGTTTCACTTTGTACCATGTGCGCATCATGACCATGTGGTCAGTAGGTGCTTTTTGGGGTGAGTCATTCATTCATTGATTCAGTCAGTCAGTCAGTCAGTCATAATGTCACGGAAAGGTTCTGGGGGCACTTGGTGAGATCCCCTCTCGTTTCCCTACTACGGGGTGGTGTTTCAAACGTCCTGCTTTAATGTTCACCCCCACCCACTTGTGGCACTCCCTGGACTACAACGAGCACACCTACACACACACACACCTACACACACACACACACACACACACACACACACACACACACACACACACAGCAACACGGCAGCCTCGACGGTTCGGTTTGGCACGCATGTGAACGGTGGATTAATTGCACATTTCACCATCAGTGATACACTTAACTGCCGCTGTTGGTTTTGACAGTAATAACAATGAACGTTACCGACATGGATGCAGAGTAGCAGTGATCCAGGCTGCATCATGACTCTCTGGCGGCGTAACGATGACGTTGAACCATGTCTTTTTGAATCTTGAAATGCTTTATTGGTGGGAGAATGCTGGAGGGAGCAGCAGGGACCACGCGTGCGTGCGTGCGTGCATGGGTGGGTGGCTGCGCGTGTGTGTGCATGTGCACGTGTGTGCGTGCACGTGTGTGTGTGCACGTGTGTGCGTGTGTGTGTGTGCGCGTGTGTACTCCTTTTGTCAAGCCATTAGCCTGGCTATCAGGCAGAGCAGACCCAGATGCATATGTCAGCTCACGGAGAGTCAATTACCTCTGCTCGGTCTACTATTGTGTAGCTCCAGCCTGGCCTATTGGTATTCAATACAGGCATATCAATACTGACTAGGCACTGATTCACATGAACTTTAGCAGACAGGCTGCTAAAAAATACCCTGGCTCCCTAATGAGCTGTGGGATATCTCTGAGAGGGTTTGTTTTAGTGGCCTGGTTTCCCTCATTTTTTGTTGTTTTTTGTTTGTTTTTTGTTTTTTTGCTTGTTTTTTGCTGATAAGCGAAATGCTAAAAAGGCTATTTTAACACGAAAAAATCCCCATTAAAGCAATCCAATATTCCAGTCCTGATAGGCAGGTTGGTACATTTGTCAGCTCAAACCAAAGTTCACACACAGAAGTGTATTGTGCATTCATCTTGGAAGCTTTATCATTATTAGGAGCTGTTTTCTTCTAGTTCTTGTTGTCAGCTATGTAGAAAAGATATCACAATGAGAAAAGGTCTGATATTTACGAGAAAACATACTATTCTTACTAGTGATGCTTGATGATATCGGCACGTCTTCGGTATCGGCCGATAAAGGCTTTAGAATTCAATATCGCCATTGGCCTGATGTGACATTTCTGCCAATATGTCAAGTCGATATCATCCAAGCCTGTTTAAGTAGGATGAATCTTAAATGAAATAAAATGTTAAACACATCTGGCATGTTTTACATAGCACGCATGGTGCACGCAGCACACACAGTATATATATATACAGTATATATATATATATATATATACCGTATATATATTCATTCAATCTTTATTTAAACTCAAAAATTCATTGAGGACAAGCCTCATTTGCAATGATGTCGAGTAAAGAAATACATACATAATAAATACAGTAAATGTACAAAATGCAAACATAATAAATGGTAAAAAAAATATAAAGTGTGTACAGTCAATCAAAACAAGCGCAGGTTATGGTGGTGGAATGGTTGGTGATCAGAGATTTAAATTGACCGAAAGATACCAGGGTATTGAGTTTTAGTGTTTGTTGAATGGTGTTCCATGTATGAGGTGCACAGTAGTTAAAAGCAGTTTTTCCGAGTTCCGTATGAACTCTTGGAATCACAAGAGTGAGCCAGTTTGTGGTACGTGTGCTATAATAGCCAGATTTCCATTTCAGTAACGAAGTGAGATAATCTGGACAGTCTCCAATTAAGGCTTTATATAAAAACAAATGCCAGTGCAATTTTCGTCTTTGTGCTACGAACACCAGCCAACTCTATTATATAAAACACAGTGATGAGTATCATATTTATCACCGGTGATAAATCTAATGGCTGAGTGATATACAGATATCATATATATATATATATATATATATATATACAGAGTCTAGGGGCTTAAGAATAGAAGTAGAGGCGTGTCTGTAAATCACATCCCCGTAATCCAATACAGACAGAAAAATTGCTTCGATTACTCTTTTCCGACTAATCATCGGGAAGCTGGATCTGTTCCTATACAGGAACCCAATTTTTTGCCTCAATTTACTGGCAAGAGTATATATATATACATACATATGTATATATATATATATATATATATATATATATATATATACTGTATATATATATTAGGTGGTGCACGCATATATCGCTGTCGGCAACCGGCCAATCAACAACACCAACAAAAAATCCAATAGGCTCTCGTGCATTTCTATTTATTACAAGAAAAGCTGGCAAACCTCTTTTGAACACAAACACTTAAATAACTTGGTGGTCTTATTAAAATACAGAATGAATGGGAGAATAACTGTGGTCTCATGTCTTGACTGTGTACCTCCCATTGAGCTTATTTCACTGTAATGCATTTATTTACCTGGAAATACACCCATATACCAATAACATCTGCCTGGTACTGGATCCACAAAGTCAGCTACCCATTCACTGTCAAAGAATGAATCTTGACTGAACATCCAACCTTATAGATATAATACGCACACACACACACACACACACACACACACACACACACACGCGCGCACACAATTGAATAGTCTCTCAAGCCAGTCTATCTCTTCCACAATCTGCGACTGCTCCAGAGACAGTCTGTACTTTAGCACGTTAAAGTTTGGCCAGAGGAAGTTGTCATCTTCCCTAAGAAAAAAAGTGCTTCAGTCCGGAGGAAGTTTGGTGGTATTCGACCAATCATGACGCATGTTAACAAAACTGAGGCAGCTGATTGGAGAAATGAGCGGATGTCCCGCCTTATTTCCATTTTGACAAACTTTCTCTTCTATGAACTACAGACGGGTAGGCGGACGCATTTGCAAATCGCGGGAGCCAACACATCTGTTTTAAGAGACTACAATTTAATGAATATATCTGTATAGTTACAGTGGAGTCATGATTTAAAATGTAGTCATAAAATACTCACATTTCCCACCCACAAAAATGACTGTCTTCAAATAATACTCAAAAACCCTACTACAGTAACAATAACATGTATGCCAATGCCTTTACCATCAAATCAAAAATGTAAGGCTCACACTATCTTTCCCCACTCACAGGTTGTGTACAAGAATAATGACATCCGTCTAGAGTTGTCCCGCCTGGCTCGCATCGTGGACCCCAAGATGAAGATCCAGGGTGAGGTGTCCTACAAGTGTGAGAACGTGGCCACCCTGGACCCCATCTCCTTCGAGACCCCAGAGGCCTACATCAGCCTCCCCAAATGGAACACCAAGCGGATGGGATCCATCTCCTTTGACTTCCGCACCACCGAGCCCAACGGCCTCATCCTCTTCACCCATGGCAAGCCCCAGGAGCGCAAGGAGGCCGCCCGCAGCCAGAAGAACACCAAGGTCAGTTGATGAGCCTCAACCAACACTAGTCTTCAAGATTCAAGATTATTTTATTTATGCCAAGGGAAATTTGTCTCTGACATACATACAGGCTGCTACATACAAAACAACAGTGCAAACCACAAGACAGTGCAAACGTGTGCAAACATACAATTAAAGTGCAAGTGCATCATAGTTACAGTAGATGCTTATTATGACCCGAGTTTAGGAGACTAACTGATATGGGGATGAAAGAGTTCTATATCAGTAGAACTTGCCAATCAACTCTTTTCTTTTCTCAGTGAATTATAGTTGATTGCCTCACCGAATAATCTGCTGGTTACCCAATTTTAGCAGCAGAATTTGATGTCCTGGCGTGGAACGTCCGCATGTAATGACGTTTCTGCGCTGCACAGTGCGGAGATTGTGGTGCGCCCAAGCGCAGCGAGTGTTTTAGCGCGTAAGAGGTGCTTTTGAAAGGTCTTAGCGCAAAGCTCTTAGCGCAAAGTAATTGCGCGCTGCTGACGATAGGATAATGCCATCCATCCCCACATTTGAGCGCTGAAACGCCTGGTTTCACATGTGGCACACCTATGTCCAGTACATTTATAACAGGCATGCGCTTGTCCACGGCCCCGATCTGCATTGCGCCGGCGTTAAACGAGCGCAAACGGTAAATTACCACTTCCGCGAAGATAGAGCCCATTATGTTTTCGGGTTGTCTGTCCGTCCGTCCCATTCTCCTTAACATGATAACTCATAGATCATTATATCTGGCAAAAGATGTCCACTTGGACTCAAGGATGAACTGATGGTGGTGGTCAAAGGTCAAGGTCACTCTGACCT
>NC_139625.1:90603830-90691330 GCF_964638095.1 Poromitra crassiceps | reverse complement strand
CTCTTCCATTCGCAAACACCTTGGAGATACTACAGTGCTTAGGTGTATTTCCATACCAGACAGTAATTGACGATGACAGAATGCTTTGGATTATGGCTGTGTAGAATTGGATGGGACCAGTAGACTCCTGTTGACTCTGTTTTTTAGTTGTCTGAGGAAGTAGTCTCTGTTGAGCTTTTTTAGCCGGTCGCTCGGTCGGAGTTCACTCCCCCCAGGTTCGCCTAGGAGGCTAAAATGTGGCATGGAGGTCATGGAGGTCATGGAGGTCATTGTCTGAAAGGGTGCGGTTGGGGGGCACATTTTGAAATGCAGGACGGCAGAGGCAGAGTAGGGTGGGCTGGGCTGCCCTGCCATCCTGCATTTGGTAAATCCACATTTGGTCACAGCTATTGTGAGTTCACGCTTGTTCATTTGAGGGTTGGCATTGAGGACCCATTTCAGGTTATTGCTGATGTGTCTTCCAAGGAATTTAAAGGAGTCAGTTATCATCAGTTGGCTGGTGATTTAAACGACTGTATAGTTTCGAAGTCAACGATCATTTCAATAGTCTTATTTTCATTCAGGGCTTAGGTTTAAGGTTAGGGTTGTTGTTCCTGCACCAGTTGATTGAGCTCTCAACCTCCTTCCTGTAGGCATCCTCATTGTGCTTTCTGATTAGACCTATGAGTGTGGTGTCATCTGCATACTTCAAGATCCTGAGTTTGAGGTAGATTTGAAATGATTGCTGAAGAGGGAGGAGAGCCATGGAGACAGAACAGATCCCTGTGGCACCCCTGTGCTGGTGGTGAGGGGGTGGAGGTGATGTTGTTTCTCTCTAACCAGACTCCGGTCCTTCAAGAAGTCCAAGATCCAGAGGCATAAGGAGGTGTTAATATTCATGTCTTGGAGTTTCCTGAACAGCTTGAAATGAGCAATGGTGTGAAAAGCACTACTGAAATCTATGAACAGAATTTGTGCGTATGTGTGTTTGGATTCCACGTTGGAGTGTGAAGTGCAGTGTGGTTGACTGCATAATCTGTGGACTGGATTGGGCGATAAGCAAATTGTAGCGGGTCGATCAGAGGAGATCTTGCAGGAGTATACGCTCAAGTGATTTCAATGCCACTGATGTCAGGGCCACAGGGCTGTAGTCATGAGGTTATAGATGTTTTTGCTGTTTTGGGGATGAGGGTCGACCTTCTGTTGGCTGAGTGAGGAGTTATAGATGTCTACAGAGACTGCAGGACCTTCTGTTGGCTCAGTGAGGAGTTATAGATGTCTGCAGAGACTGGAGGACCTTCTGTTGGCTCAGTGAGGAGTTATAGATGTCTGCAGAGACTGGAGGACCTTCTGATGGCTCAGTGAGGAGTTATAGATGTCTACAGAGACTGGAGGACCTTCTGATGGCTGAGTGAAGAGTTATAGATGTCTGCAGACTGGATGACCTTCTGTTGGCTCAGTGAGGAGTTATAGATGTATGCAGAGACTGGAGGACCTTCTGATGGCTCAGTGAGGAGTTATAGATGTCTACAGAGACTGGAGGACCTTCTGATGGCTGAGTGAAGAGTTATAGATGTCTGCAGAGACTGGAGGACCTTCTGTTGGCTCAGTGAGGAGTTATAGATGTCTGCAGAGACTGGAGGACCTTCTGATGGCTGAGTGAAGAGTTATAGATGTCTGCAGAGACTGGAGGACCTTATGTTGGCTCAGTGAGGAGTTATAGATGTCTACAGAGACTGGAGGACCTTCTGATGGCTGAGTGAAGAGTTATAGATGTCTGCAGACTGGAGGACCTTCTGTTGGCTCAGTGAGGAGTTATAGATGTCTACAGAGACTGGAGGACCTTCTGTTGGCTGAGTGAGGAGTTATAGATGTCTACAGAGACTGGAGGACCTTATGTTGGCTCAGTGAGGAGTTATAGATGTCTGCAGACTGGAGGACCTTCTGTTGGCTCAGTGAGGAGTTATAGATGTCTGCAGACTGGAGGACCTTCTGTTGGCTCAGTGAGGAGTTATAGATGTCTGCAGACTGGAGGACCTTCTGTTGGCTCAGTGAGGAGTTATAGATGTCTACAGAGACTGGAGGACCTTCTGATGGCTGAGTGAGGAGTTATAGATGTCTACAGAGACTGGAGGACCTTCTGATGGCTCAGTGAGGAGTTATAGATGTCTGCAGACTGGAGGACCTTCTGTTGGCTCAGTGAGGAGTTATAGATGTATGCAGACTGGAGGACCTTCTGTTGGCTCAGTGAGGAGTTATAGATGTATGCAGACTGGAGGACCTTCTGTTGGCTCAGTGAGGAGTTATAGATGTCTACAGAGACTGGAGGACCTTCTGTTGGCTCAGTGAAGAGTTATAGATGTATGCAGACTGGAGGACCTTCTGTTGGCTCAGTGAGGAGTTATAGATGTATGCAGACTGGAGGACCTTCTGTTGGCTCAGTGAGGAGTTATAGATGTCTACAGAGACTGGAGGACCTTCTGTTGGCTCAGTGAGGAGTTATAGATGTCTGCAGAGACTGGGGCCAGTTGGTCTGAGCAGTGGCTTGCTTAGTAAGGCTGGAGTTGGATGGTCTTGGCCTGCTGCTTTATTTTTGTCCAGCTTGTGAAACATGCTAGTAGTGATTGTAGTTGCATCAGATTTCCTCCCTTTGGCTGTCCCCATACACGGTCTCATCACTGTAGGCAATGTAGAGGAAAAAGTCATCTTCATGATGCTCCTGGTATAACACTCCCATGGTAGCTGAGGTTGGTGGAATGACGTCATTTACAAAGAAGAACAGAGCATCCTCAGCTCGCAAGTGGATTCTTTTCCGGATGAGGAAGTAAAACTCGCCCACTGTCAGGTTGGAGGGGACAAGGTATTTATTCTTGTCCAGATCTCCTATTCTGGCTTTGGGGGATTTCTCCACAATTACTGGTACCTTATCCGGATACTTCTTCCTTACTTTCTCTCCTCCAGACCGCCTTTTCTCAAAAGGATGATACTCTTTGTACTGGAACTTCATTGTTAAAGAAATGACTCAGATTCAGATTTGGACATGGGCATTGAGCATTGATTGATGTCATAGACATTGTGACGTCATCAGTGATGTCATGAATCCTTCGTTAATTCGGACTGTCTCTCAATTGATGATGTCATAGACATTGTGACATCATCAGTGATGTCATACAGTAAATCCTTGAAAGGGAAAGATTATACGCACATCACGTATACAGGTGCAAGGCTATAGCAAAAGAGCTCAGATAAATGAAAAAAGGTAGAGCCTGCACACTTACTCCATGCTGTATAGTTTATTGAGACACAAGAATGGACAACGTTTAGATCCTATTGGATCTTCTTCAGGTCAGAAGTGTTTGGTGACTGACACCACCCATATATATAAACTGCCAATCATAGGCTAATAGGCTCTATGGGTGGCTGGTGTGGGTGGTGCAATCAGCACCTCTCAGGGTGAAGCATATCCAAACATAATTGATACAGGTTACTCAACCCAGGGGTTATATACAAGTGTATACAAGTACATAGGGAACAGAGAAAAAGCAATAGGAACTTGCAACAAAAAACAAGTGCTTTCCAGCACTTTTTTTTTTCAGCACTTGCTATTTGTTGCAAGTTCCTATTGCTTTTCTCTGTTCCCTGTGTACTTGTATTCTTGCATTCTTGAGATGTTACTGATGTGATCCAATTGACCATAATAAAACATGGACCCGAACCCGTACAGGTCCCGGGGTCGGCTCTCAGGTCCTAGGGTCCGGGAAGACCCGGGAAGACTTCTAGCACCGCACTGATACCACTTTGTCACCGCTGATAGACATTCTTAACTTTACATACAACTTTACAAACTAAATCAATCAATAGATTTCCTCATAGTTTTTGTCATCAGAACTTTGTTTTTACTAGATTTCATCAGTGAAAATAGCAGTGTTGGGGTAACGCGTTACTGTAATCAGATTACTTTTGTCGGTAACGAGTAGTGTAAGGCACTACTGTACCTAAGTTCAGTAATCACATTACAGTTACTAATCAAACGCTTAACTCATTACTTGCGTACTAGCAAGATAAGTATAGAGAGAAAAGATCTCTTAATAGCAGATCCTGTGTCCCATCAGACGGGTCACTTAACTGCACAGCAGAATCAATCATGGTGCCAACATTTCAACTTTGTATTAGCATGCAGAACAGCACTATTAGTCAACACATAACTTATCAGATAACTAACATCATGCATATAGAACAAGAAATCATTTTAACCTCAAACACATTGACAGACAATTGACAAACAATTGACACAAAAACACAGTACCCCAGGGTATGCTGGGAACTCTGTCCACTTTCCTCTTCCACAGGTTAAATTTCCCAGAAGGCTTTGCATAACTTTTTACACTCTGTTTTACAATTAAATCAGGCTAAAAAGTGTTAGATAGAAATAATAATATGTATTTTAACACAACATGCAATTCTGGAATATTGGATAAAATGACATGAAATGTAAACGTAAACCATAAGAGAAACCCACATACAGTGATGGGGTCTGTAAATACCCCTTGCAAATACAACGTGTTCTAGTGAAGTGGGCGCAGTGCGGTATGCTCCGTAATAATCTGCCAGCCATCTGCGTCTTTTGTAGCGCGGAAGGATAAGAATGTGACACTGCAAATCAAACCTCTCAAAGCATCTGCAGTGGAAACATGCTAACACAAAGCTGGTTGCAGAGCCAAGCTGAGTCGCCTGCCTCGACCCCAAGCAAGCAGCAAAAGCTTTCTTTTCACCAGGTAACATCAAAATCAGAGATGGACAGGCTTGTTGCCTCCTCCTACATGGTAGAGGAAATGTTGCCAGTTTCAACAGTAGAATGAAATCACCATTTTCCAGAAACATATTGAGCAAAATACAGATGGCAGGGAACGGACAGCCACCATCAGACAGGAAAGGTTTTGCAACCTACCTTATTAGATAGAGATTTGTGCTAATATATGGGCATATAATAAGGTTTAATGTTAGGAGTAACGCAAAAGTAATGTAACGAGTAGTGTAACGAATTACTTTCTCCAGGGAGTAATCAAGTAAAGTAAGGCATTACTTTTTTTGAAAGTAATGCGTAATACATTGTAATGTGTAATACATTACTTTTTTGACGGACCCCAACTCTGGAAAAGAGGTAGTCGACGAACATTTTTCGTCACAGTTTTCATCAACGAGATGAACACTGGCATCAACACAGTCTGTTCTGTCATCCCTCCACCACAGGCACTATCTCAGTGAACAGCAGGCGGACTCCGTTCACAGCCAGTGGCGAGAGCGAGATCCTGGACCTGGAGGGTGACATGTACCTGGGGGGGCTCCCGGCTGACCGCACAAACCTCATCCTGCCCACGGAGCTGTGGACGGCCATGCTCAGCTACGGCTACGTGGGCTGCGTCCGCGACCTCTTCATCGACGGCAGGAGCAAGGACATCCGTCAGATCGCTGAGGCGCAGAACGGCGCAGGCATCAAGCCCTCGTGCAACAGGCAGACGGGAAAGCAGTGCGAGAGCTACCCGTGCAAGAACCGCGGCATCTGCAAAGAAGGCTGGAACCGCTTCATCTGTGACTGTACCGGCACGGGATACTGGTCACGCACCTGCGAGAGAGGTAAGTGTGTGTCTGTGTGTACAGTATGAGGGTTGTCCAGATTCAAAAATAGCGAGCCCACTCAATCCAATGAGAAAACTTAGGGACCAACAAAGACTGATTAAAGAAGAGAACAGGCCAGTACACTAAAATGTCCTTTCAAAAGTGTAAGAAGTCATCTGGGACAGACAGCAGCAACGGACGTGTCTTCAGCGTTGACAATGTGAAGAAGGCCTCTCTCTATAATATAGAGAGAGGCCTAATCACTAGTCACTAATTCCTGAATGAATTCAGTTGAATTGAATGATAAAGGCGTTTATTGGAATACTGTATATTGGCATACCTTTCTGTACATCAATATCCACTTTATGGCAGTACAGGGTAGTTAACAAAGTATTTAACAAGGTATTTAGGTAATGCTTTATATTAAGGTTCTATTAATAAGCATTAATTAATGTTGCCTGTTTGTGGTCAGCTGATGTGTGCTAGAAAGCACTAGAAGAGGCGATATAATCATATAATCCATCATCTCTGCCATGCAAAAAGAAAAGCCCACATTTCTGATCGGGTGGAGATGATTGTAAAGGCTACATTTTGAAAGACACTGTTTTGTTTTTATTTTATTTTATAAAAAGAAACCTACCTCAGGTTTTTCTTACACTTTTGAAGTACTTGGGAAGTAAAAAGCCGTCTTAAAGTGTGTTTTTGTCCTTCCCCTAAAACATTGTCATTTTTATTCACATTTTATCAAGCTTGACTACATAGTGCTCCTTCCCACTAGGTGAGCTATGAAAACCATAGTTAACTGTTAATAAGTGCACTGCATACTAAATTGATTTATTAACCTTAACACGTTCACTGCCAATGACGTGTTTTTACGTCAAACAAAATCCAACCGTTCACTGCCAATGACGTGTTTTTACGTCAAAAAAATCGATTTTGTTTTTTGGACGGTGGGATGTGCATCTAACCCTTTTACATCTCTTATATAAGTATTGGACGTGTACAACGTGTACAACCCATTCCACCGACCCACTAAGTGGCGACAGTGCTTTCCTGACTAGAGGAAGGCAAGCAAAAAGCAGTGTGACGAAGCCATTCTCATGAAAATGGATTGGCGAAAACGCTTTCGTTTTCGCGCTGATTGCTGGCGGTGCGGGATTGCAAATTTGCATAATAGATTACGGGTGGAACACACTTTGAAACACGCAGCATAAATATGACCAGAATCGCAAAAGCTTCATCAAAGCTCTCAACCAAAACTCCAAGAAGCGAGCGAGTCCATCCAGACTTCCTCAAAGAGCGGCCGCGCAGACAGGCACAGCAGCAGCAAAGCAATGAGACTGGTGACGCGAGGTTACAGCAGCAGAAACGAGCTTGTGACACGGCCGCTGCAGCCAAGAAGACACACACGGAGGGAGGAGTTGGAAGCAGAGGGGGGTTTCCTGCTGTTATGGAGGAAATTACTGTTCAAAACTATTGTTTAGATGTCTGACGTCTTACTGATGCCAAAAATGAATGGTTAAAGTGACTGTTCTATCGAATTTCACAAAAAGCCGTTTATCTCAGAATAATTTTTCTGAGGCTGAAACCATGCTGTATTCAACTGCTAATGCTTACATAACTACTAACTCTACAAACTAACTCTTTTAGACAGAGAAAGCACACATTCTATTAGTTCTTTTGAGATATTGTGTGTTCACAAAATCTTAGCAGAAAAGAATCCTTGGGTCTTGAAAGATGAGCCAGAATCCTCAAAAAAACCCTCTGGCAGAACCTACCAATAGTAAAAAAAAAAACGGCTGGCAGTGAATGTGTTAATAAGGAACTGTTCTTGCTTTAGACCCGATACCTACAAAACGCATAATAAGTGTATAATAAAGGATTTATTAACCTTAATAAGGCACTGTTCTCACAAAAACATAGTTAACTGTTAATAAGTGCATAGCTAACTGCTAATAAGGTAATAACAAACTATTTATTAAGCTTATATATTAATAAAGCAACAAAACAGGCTAGTACAGGTGCTTATAAATGTCTTATAAGCTACAAATAAACACGTTTATGATGCTACTATTAACACTTATATAGTCTTATTAACATAATAGTGATAATAAGCACCTTATAAGGGCCTTATTACCTATTAATTAACGCCTATTAATATAACCTTAATATAAAGCGTTACCGGTATTTAAGCTGAATTTGCAAATGTACAATGAGCCGCTATACTTTTCAACTGAATCTGTTGATACTCCACACTCACTCCTCTCATCATGGCTACTACTCTCATCTGAACAGTCATGAAGTGTGAGCTGCTGGGGCAGAGGGCGCTTTTGAGAATAGCATAAATAGCTGATGACAGTGAGTGACCTCATCATGACTGGCCTCATCACTGGCCTTAATCATGACTCATGATTAATCATGACTCATGTTTGAGGCCATAATCATGAGTCATGTTTAAGGCCAGTGAGAGACACAAAAGAGTAAAACACTGCTCCATTTGTAATCCCTTGAGTGCCTTTGCGCATGTTTCTTTTCAAGTCTCTTAACAGTGCACACAGCATTGCAAGCATCTTACACCTGCAAGGCACCTCTTCCACAAATGATGTGTGCTTCAAACAACAAAATGAACGAAATAGTCTGTTTCCCAGGTCAGGTTTCAATGGCCACCATGTTGACAGCTCTGAGAACTTCTAGACCTTTTATGAAGCACTTTATGAAGGTGAGCTCTGACCACGCTGCATTTTTCAACGCCAGGTAAAGCTCTTGAGAGTGTTGTGGTCAAGTCAACGCTGTATTGTTGACTTTGCTGAAAGATTGATGAACTTTGTCGACCCATTTTGCCTTCAAACTTCATGCTGCCTTGGGCAAAAGCTGTGTTAAACGTATATGAGGGGGCGGGGGGGGGGGTTGTAGATTGTATCGCTTGTTCATCTGCAGTATCAGAAAGGAGAAAGAAAAAAAATGGTTTGAGACTTGGTTGGTGATTATTTTATGGCTTGACATGGCAAGATTGAAGAGGCCCCTAAGGCCCAGTTTGGAAATGGAGTGCATGGAGCACCTGTCATCCCATTGCTTTGTTTATGTTCTGATTTATAGAATTGAACACCATTTTCCCCACTCTGCAGAACTGCTGGCACCTCTTGGTCAAGAGTAGTCAAATTGCTGTAAAGAAAAAAAAAAAATGTATATATAATAAATGTAATGAGGTGTAATTCTAAGCACCAACATTTCAGAAAACTCTAGAGAAATATATATATATATATATTAGCATATATATAAATAATGCTCAAAATTTAGGCTACATTTTGGCCAGAGGAAAACGGACATGGCCATTTTCAAAGGGGGCCCTTGACCTCTCACCTCAAGATATCTGAATAAGAATGGGTTCTATGGGTACCCACATGTCTCCTCTTTAGAGACAGCCCCACTTTATGCTAATCTCATGCAAAAACAAAAACATAAAAAATAAAGAAAATGCAGGGTTATTTTACTCCTCCTCAAACCAAAGTTACGCCCTTGTGTATTGTCTAGGGCTGACGACAGGAAATAACCCAGAAGTAGTATTGAAACTTCTCCATTCAAACAAAGTTGAACTACTAGTACTGGGCTTCTCCAGCCCAAGGACCCCTTGTTGATAGAGCAACAGAGCAGGGACCCGCTATGATTGAATAAAAATAAAATAAAAATAAAATGATGTTGCATTTTAAGCATGAAGGAGCGAACAACGTGTTTCGCATATTGCTTCATCAGATTTGCTTTGTAAATATTTTTTGCCAAAAGTAGCTTATTATTGCCTATAAAAGCCCCATTCAGCAACTTTTCCAAGTTTTGCTATTGGGGAAACAGCGCCCTCTGGGTGCAATAGTATCGATATCGATATCGCCGTTTGAAGTCAACAAAACACAGCACCAGAAAGTTCTATGTACATATTGTGACATTGGGTACTCACCATGTGATGAAATAATAATCCATAGTTAGGTGAAACGTCATTTTCGTAGCAAATCCGCACCGAGTTACTTCCTTGTTTTCCTGAACTCAAGACTTCCGCTGTATAGCGCCCGGGACGCCGGCACAAAAGTGCTTAGTCCCAGGAGAGGCCTTTGGAGGGCGGTGTGTGACCAATAGAGGCGACATTCTCCCTGTTACAAGTCACTGTACCATCTTCAATGACTAAAAAGCTGTTATATTAAGGTGACAAAGTTACTGATTGGGTTAATGCTTGAAGTTTACTCAATATTATTATTTCTTGTCTAAAATACATTTTTAAAATGTTCACCAACTACTTTGACAAACATTGGTGGACCCCCTGCAGTACCTCGGCAGACCTCCTGCAGGTCACGGACCCTGTTGAAGACCACTGCCCTAAGATACATGCCATTTCTCACCTTGGGTCTTCAGGCTTATTGAAGCATTATTACATGTCTCGTGGGGGGATCAGTCTCTCAACCCATATTTTAAGAGACCCTGGTGTTAGAATAATTGCTGTCAAGGCAAAACATCTTGCCAGTAATGGCAAAAGCGATGGAATTATTGCGCGTCTTCTATTACGATATCCGTTACAATATCGGCTGGCCTTAGCTAGACGGAAAAGAGATGTAGCTGTCATTTCACAAGGGCGTCAGTGCACTAATGCTCAGAAGCTAAGTGGAAAAGGTTTAAATATGAGCTCTCCTTCTGCGTGATGGACTTTGATAAAGTGAGTTGAGTCGTCCGGTGTGCCTTCCTTGCAGTGCGAAGGTGCTGTAAACGTATACAGGTGCAACGCAGGCACTTTGAAAGCGTCACCATTTGTCACGGTCTTATAGCAACCCAATTGCCAGAATAAAATGTCGGCATTGTACCTTTCTAGAATCCATGGAAATATAAAATATGAACATTTCTGTACGAAAATACGTTGAATTTCACGTCTACAATCTCAGCGTAAATTTGAAACAAATCGCTTTGGTGATGTTTAGTCAAGTAAAACAACTTGGGTAGGTTTAGGCACGAATAACGTTAACATTCACGTACTGTATCTAGAAATGTGATATGCTGCATATTTTCCTACAGAATTGTTCATATTTTACATTTCCATGGATTCTAGAAACATTCAATGCCAACATTTTATTCTGATGACTGGGCTGGGTTTGTGTGTGTGTGTGTGTGTGTGTGTGTGTGTGTGTGTGTGTGTGTGTGTGTGTGTGTGTGTGTGTGTGTGCGCGTGTGTGTGTGTGTGTGTGGGGGGGGGGGGGGGGGGGGGGGGTATGGTCACTCTTGGGTGAAGAGTTCCAAACTCCAGTTTTGGTGATCATGTTTTAACTTGATCACCAAATTAATATATGTGTTTCAAGAAAATCATAGCATCTTTGAGTTTCACTACGAAACCAAAACTCTTCATTTTATCCCTGAAATGTTCTTTATTTTTCCACTATAAACTATCCATTAAAAACAGTGTTAACAACATATAGGTTAGTATTGTGGGTTTATAAGGGATTGTGTTGTACTTTTATTGTGAAGGGCTGTGTGAAGTTTGTTGGACTTTTATTGTGAAGGGCTGTCTGTTAAGTGTGTGTTGGACTATTATTCTGAAGGGCTGTGTGTGTTGGACTTTTATTCTGAATGGACTGTGTGAAGTGTGTTGGACTTTTATTTGTGAAGGGCTGTGTGTGAAGTGTGTTGTTGGACTTTTATTATGAAGGACTGTGTGAAGTGTGTGTTGGACCTTTATTGTGAAGGACTGTGTGTGTTGGACCTTTATTCTGAAGGGTAAATTGTAATCACTTACAATGGCACAAAACCATGTTCTGATTGGTCGAATTGCACAAAATTAGGCACTGCACTCCATCAGGTCCCCCCCAAGTGTGGTGTGTGTTTAGTGTGTTTGGTGTATGTAGAGCTGTTGGCTGCAGTGGCTGTGTTTATATGTCACAGCCAGCGGGCTGTGTGGCTCCTAGCTCTATCGCTGTTGACTCAGGCACTGGCCAGGTCACCCATCCCACAGACATGGGCCTCGGCCAGGACCCCTCCGCTCAATGGGCAAAGCCACACTGCAGTGCGTACACACACACACACACACAGGCGCACACACACACGCGCTGCGTTTACTCGCGTGTACCCTCCACTACGCCCCTGGCACGCACGCAGTGCTGGCTCACACTCATTACAAAGCTACTTTAAAACACATTCACCAAGCCACACATTTTCAAACAGAGCAAAATTAAATGTGATGCCTACATGTTTTTCACATCTGCTGCTAATGTTAGCTATCGCGGGTTATCTGTTAATGTTATGTTTACGTTAACGTTACACATATGTACATGAGTGGGAGAAATATTGTGCTACTGGTAATGTCCCACATGATGACGGAGACACTGGGAAAAGTGAGTTTGTTTATTTGCTTGTTGTTTTAAATGAGGAAATCCACAACTTTCTTTGAAGGGCATAATGAGCAGTTGAAAATAGGGCATGCCAAACTGGCCGTTTGGCGATTTTGAGAAGGGGCATTATCACAATGGCCACATGTTCGGTGCATCCGTACTGGCCGTTTGGCCGTGGTGGTAGAAGTGTCTTTCTTAAAGGGATACGCCAACATTTTGAGAGTTTAGGCCATTTGCCCCAATTGCCGATATTAAAACTATACATGCCTTTATTTGCGTGCAGTACAAACAGAGGTAGAGTGCCCAACAGTGTTGGGAACGTTACTTTAAAAAAGTAATTAGTTATAGTTACTCACTACTTGTTCCAAAAAGTAACTGAGTTAGTAACTGAATTACTCTATAATAAAAGTAACTAGTTACCAGGGAAAGTAACTATTTGCGTTATCTCCACCTTGAAAATGCCAAATTTTCATGGATTGCTGCAAACCTGAGGGTACCCTCACGTTCCCCTCGGGCCGACCAAAACGGGCCGAGGCCAGGCTTGTTATGCCTCCGCCGGCGAAGCCAGGCCGAAGGCATTATGGATCCGGGTTGTCCGTACGTACGGCCGGCCGTCCGTACGGATGTCCGTCCGTACGGATGTTTGTTAACGCCATATCTGAGGAACGCCTTGACGGAATTTCATCAGATTCGCCTTAAACATTCACTTAGGCTCAAGGATGATCTGATTAGATTTTGGTGGTCAAAGGTCAAAGGTCAAGGTCACTGTGACCTCTCGAACGCCATTTTCAAGCTTGTTAACGCGATATCTGAGGAACGCCTTGACGGAATTTCATCAGATTCGCCTTAAACATTCACTTAGGCTCAAGGATGATCTGATTAGATTTTGGTGGTCAAAGGTCAAAGGTCAAGGTCACTGTGACCTCTCGAACGCCATTTTCAAGCTTGTTAACGCGATATCTGAGGAACGCCTGGACGGAATTTCATCAGATTCGCCTTAAACATTCACTTAGGCTCAAGGATGATCTGATTAGATTTTGGTGGTCAAAGGTCAAAGGTCAAGGTCACTGTGACCTCTCGAACGCCATTTTCAAGCTTGTTAACGCGATATCTGAGGAACGCCTGGACGGAATTTCATCAGATTCGCCTTAAACATTCACTTAGGCTCAAGGATGATCTGATTAGATTTTGGTGGTCAAAGGTCAAAGGTCAAGGTCACTGTGACCTCTCGAACGCCATTTTCAAGCTTGTTAACGCCATATCTGAGGAACGCCTGGACGGAATTTCATCAGATTCGCCTTAAACATTCACTTAGGCTCAAGGATGAACTGATTCCATTTTGGTTATCAAAGGTCAAAGGTCAAGGTCACAGTGACCTAACAAATGCCATTTTCAAGCTCGGTAACGCCATATCTCAGTAACACATTGACTAAATTTCTTCACATTTGGCTCAAATATCCAATTCTGCACAGAAACGCCTTGATGCTATTTCTTCCAATTTGGCTCCAACATCCACTTGGACTCAAGAATGAACTAATGGCGGAAGCATAAGTCCGCCTTGCGGTCGTTCTAGTTTTTTATTTATTTTTAATTAATAGGTCCGGGGTCGGGCCGTTTCAATAATTCAATTAAATAATGTTGTATTACCGTACTCGCTTGATTTTACACAGCGGAGCACAGTCAGACAAAGAGGAGGAGTGCACATAGAAACAAGCCGTTTGTGCCGCCGTGTCCGTCCATGTACAGCGAGCGGACAGCTCCCGAACACAGAGAGAGAGAGAGAGAGGCTGCGCAGGACGGCCGCGCGGCGACGCAGCACGCGGAACAGAGAGGGAGAGAGATGTGTCATTATATCGTAATATTGGCTTCGGGCCTCACAACGGGCTGGATCGGGCACGGGTCTGCATGTCACGGGCCGGGGAGGGCTCGGGCCGAAATTTCAGGCCCGCGCAGCTCTCTACTCGCCATTTCTGCTGCTTCCTCGAATCTGTTTGGTGTGTCTGTGTGTGTGTGTGTGTGTGTGTGTGTCGCCCGTGTCCTGACTCCTGGCTCGTGTGTAACACTGGCTCCGATTGGCTACCATGAAACACATGACTCTGCCTTAGCCAATCATAATCGTTAACCCACCCGGTCTCCTCACTTGACAACACTAGTGTAGGCTACGGGTAGTTTACTCAATCATTTCATAGTAACGCACCGCATTTAGCGTTCAGTAACGATAACGGCGTTGTAACGACGGAAACAGTAATTAGTTAGATTACCCCGTTACTGAAAAAATAACGGCGTTACCTAACGCCGTTCTTTTAAACGCCGTTATTCCAAACACTGGTGCCCAATGCTACTTAGCTTAGCGCTACAATGGCAGTCTATGGAACAGCTGCCTACTCCCGTTCAGTCGCTCAAAACTACACATTCCAACAGCGCCAGAAACACTCACATGTATGTTGTGACTTGTGTCCTCACCACACGATGAAATAATAATCCAAAGTTACGTGAAACGGTCATTTTCATAGTAAATCCACACACCGAGAACGAATTAAGAGTAACCAAACTAACAGAGTATAACCAGAGTTACTTCCTCATTTGCCATGCGCTGTGTGTAGTCATCAGTAAAGGCTGTTCCATAGACTGCCATTATAGCGCTAAGCTAAGTAGCAGTGAGCGCTCTACTGCTGTTTGTACTGCACACAGAGAGAAGATGAAGGCATCTACATTCTAGTTTTAATATCGACAATATGGCAAATGGCCTAAACTCTCAAAATGTTGGCGTATCCATTTAAGGATGCTTGAATGGGACGCATGGCTGTTGAGAGCCACCTGATTGGCTGATGAATCTGTCAATCAGAATCATACATTTGATTGACAGCGTTATCAGCCAATGGTGACGTCCGTTGACCTGGACGTCAGGGGAGATTTAACCTCGCGTCACCAGGCTCTTCTCGGCGAGAAAGAGCCTGGCTTCCGTTCACAATTGATTTTGTCACCCTACCTGGTTCCGGCCTAGAGCCCGCCCTAGACCGGAAGGGCACTGGCAGCATTTCTAGCTCGTCAACTTTTACATTAACTTGACAATTTGACACAAGTATCAGAACGGCAAACAACAAAACAAAAGATGGACGTACCGAACAAAGTTTTTGAAGAAGTTCTTGTAGAAACATTGCGGATTCACAATCTCACATCTTTTAAGCCAATACAGAAGCTTTGAATCAGACAATTAATCGAGGCAAGAGACGTCAAGCTAACGGCAACAAAGATGTTTTTTGGCGCACTGCCTTCCGGTGTTCATTCTGGTTCCGTGGTTTACGCCCTATGACAAAAAGCGGGGTGAAAGGTGCCCAGACTAGGGGAGTCTCAAAATTCACCACACAGATTTCTCTCACAAATGTAGAAGAGGTTCACAAATGAGAAGCAGTTTGTAAATGCACATTGAGCAATTCGCATGATCTGTGAATTTATATTACAAGTGTGTTTCAAAATTATATTTGTGAAGCAGAGCGTGTGCATTTGCGAAAGAAATTGTGTGCATTAGTGAGTCCGAAATACAACTGTGAAACAAAGCATGTGCATTCGTGAAAAACCCTGCGAGAGTTCAATCTATATGAGACTGTTCTGGCTCCATATGCCTCCAGCCTTCGCCATCATCCGAAAAAAAATATCGCTTCCCTCCCGCAGACACCAGCCAATTGTGCCTGTATGGACGCCCGACCAAGCCGGCGGTAAAACGAGGATGCGAACGTGCAAACCCCCGTGTTGGTAGGCAGAGGCACACACACACACACACACACACACACACACACACACACACACACACACACACACACACACACACACACACACACACAGAGCCTCTGGCAGAAGTATATTCAGGCCGTCCTCACAAGGAAAATGACAACATTGGTCGATTTTCAAGGTGGTTAAAACAGCCAATGTTTACGAATGCGACCTCTTGTGGTCATGTGCGTAAGTGCATGCGTGCAGTGCATATGCCAGAGTCAGGAGCTGTACCCAGGAAGTGACCTCTGGTGGTATTTAACAGCCCCCTCCCTACAAATGGCTCCTACCACGTTTTAGCATATCAAATAACAGCTTTGAAATAATATCTCTCTCAGCAGCAGTTTTCTTTTCTCTCTCCTCACCAGCGGGCTGCCGGATGCATTTCCCCTCAATCTTATTTGGAGTTTTAGAAAGAAAAGCTCTATAGTGCCGCACACTGGGTCAATCTGATTCTGCAAGATATTGGTCTATTGAAATATAATGGTCAGGAGCCAGATATGCAAGATTTCATAACATCATCTTCATTAATTATTTTGCTCTCCATTTGGAGGTAAGTGTGGATGTTGCCGCCCAGCATACATTTTCCATCGGTCTGAGGCATTTTGATTAATAACACGAGAGACAAAGACCGCTAAATCCATTTTTCCAGAAATGTGTCCGATTTGTGGTGTGGAGGCAGTAGACAGTAGACATTACAAATGACCTAGTCGTCATTGTAGCCTGCTGCTGGTTGCTCTCCAGCATGATCTCCACATGTCTCTGCTGGTTGTCCTCCAGCATGATCTCCACATGTCTCTGCTGGTTGTCCTCCAGCATGATCTCCACATGTCTCTGCTGGTTGCTCTCCAGCATGATCTCCACATGTCTCTGCTGGTTGCTCTCCAGCATGATCTCCACATGTCTCTGCTGGTTGCTCTCCAGCATGATCTCCACATGTCTCTGCTGGTTGACCTCCAGCATGATCTCCACATGTCTCTGCTGGTTGCTCTCCAGCTTGATCTCCACATGTCTCTGCTGGTTGCTCTCCAGCATGATCTCCACATGTCTCTGCTGGTTGTCCTCCAGCATGATCTCCACATGTCTCTGCTGGTTGCTCTCCAGCATGATCTCCACATGTCTCTGCTGGTTGCTCTCCAGCATGATCTCCACATGTCTCTGCTGGTTGACCTCCAGCATGATCTCCACATGTCTCTGCTGGTTGTCCTCCAGCATGATCTCCACATGTCTCTGCTGGTTGTCCTCCAGCATGATCTCCACATGTCTCTGCTGGTTGCTCTCCAGCATGATCTCCACATGTCTCTGCTGGTTGCTCTCCAGCATGATCTCCACATGTCTCTGCTGGTTGCTCTCCAGCATGATCTCCACATGTCTCTGCTGGTTGCTCTCCAGCATGATCTCCACATGTCTCTGCTGGTTGCTCTCCAGCATGATCTCCACATCTCTGCATGCATGCTGGTTGCTCTCCAGCATGATCTCCACATGTCTCGCACACTACTGGTCACGTGACCTTCACCTGAAAACAAACTATGTGGATAAAAAAGCAAATAAACACGCTTGACACCAGAGGGTGAGCTCGTAGCTCCGTTTGTGAAGCCAATGCGGAAGTAACTTAAACACGAATTCTTTCTAATGGCCTGCAGGGGGCTTCTCACTTGATTTATGGCCCCAGTAAACACTTTCCTAATGAGTTTATTGTCTCAATCACCAGTTTAGAGTCTTCTTCAATACATCAAGTCAAGTCTTATTTGTATAGCCCTAATTCACAAGCATGTCTCAGAGGACATCACAGAAAATATGTCTAGCTAAATCTAGCTGACACAACAGTAGCAATTACAGTAGTAATAATAACAAGATTGAGCAATCATATGATAGAGAAAGGGGAGAAAATGGGGTGGAATGTGGGGGAGGAGCGAACAGGGAAGGGGGGAGATGGGGAGGGAACATGGGAATGTGGGGGAGGAGAGAGCAGGAAAGGGAGGAGGTGGGGAGGGAGCAGGGGAGGGAGAGCAGAGGGAATGTGGGGGAGGAGAGAGCAGGAAAAGGGAGGGGTTGGAGAGGGAGAGTGGGAGAGGAGAGAGCAGGGAAAGGGAGGGGTTGGGGAGGGAGAGTGGGAGAGGAGAGAGCAGGGAAAGGGAGGAGGTGGGGAGGGAATGGGAAATGTGGGGGAGGAGAGAGCAGGGAAGGGGGAAAGAGGAGAGAACAGGAAAGGGAGGAGGGGGGGGGCAAGGGAGGGAGAATGGGGGGATGTGGGGGAGGAGAGAGCAGGGAGGGGGAGGGAGGGAGGGAAAAGGGGGGATGTGGGGGAGGAAAGGGAGGAGGTGGGGAGGGAGAGCAGCGGGAATGTGGGGGAGGTTAGAGCAGGAAAGGGGAGTGGTTGGGGAGGGAGCAGGGGGAGGAGAGAGCAGGGAAAGGGAGGAGGTTGCGAAGGCATGGGAAATGTGGGGGAGGAGAGAGCAGGGAAAGGGAGGATGTGGGCAAGGAGCAGGGGAAAGGGGGAAATAGGAGAGAGCAGAAAAAGGGGGGAGGGGGAGCAGTGATTGGACAGCTCATCAATCACGGACCAATAGCAGGCTGCACTCTCGTCCAAATATCACTTCTGGCTCCAAATAACCAAGGTGGCTTCAAAACACGAGTCCAAAAACCAATGGGTGCGGTCACGGTAGCTACGTCCATATATTTATATGGTCTATGGCTGACCTGTCACTGTGGGACATGGGAAATAATGTGTACATTTCCCGCTAAATCTACAGTACACATTTCCTGTTTTCTTTATTTAGCATAACATAAATACATCATGTTGATATACATGTATCTACTAAAAAAAAATATATATATATATATATATATACATATATTATATGTGATATACACATATCTAGAAATACCTTTTGGTTCAGAAACGTGATATTCTGTATCTGTGGATTGCAGAAACGTACAATGCTGACATTTTATTCTGGCGACCAGGCTGTGTTGTGACATTTCAAGGTCTTGCCAAAATTATGACACAGGCAGTCTCTTTCTTTCTTTCTTTCTTTCTTTCTTTCTTTCTTTCTTTCTTTCTTTCTTTCTTTCTTTCTTTCTTTCTTTCTTTCTTTCTTTCTTTCTTTCTTTCTTTCTTTCTTTCTTTCTGTGTGTTTATCTGTGTGTGTGTGTGTGTGTGTGTGTGTGTGTGTGTGTGTGTGTGTGTATGTGTGTGTGTGTGTGTGTGTGTGTGTGTGTGTGTGTGTGTGTGTGTGTGTGTGCGCGCGCGCGCTTCCGTGTACGCACGTGTGTCCGTGCATGTGAGAGAGAGAGAGCGTGACAAAGCGGCCATTACTCCCCGGGTGAGGGATATCTTGGCACCAGTGCTGTTTACCCAATGGATGTTTTCTGTTCTGCATGGCGTTACCTGCCATTCGTCTTCGGCCCTGCGCTCCAGCCAATAAGGTGGTACAGCAGCAGTAATGATGTGGAGGATATATGACAGGTTAGGAGAATATTTCACACCTCCGCACACAATCGCTCTAATTACCATGGCGTTCTATAGGATGGAAGGGCCCATACCTAATCTAGTGGAGCCATATCTTCTGTGGGTCTGGAGACATTTAAAGAGCATAAAGGATTGATTCTCCTTCAGCTGATGGCCTTGCAACATTTTTAATCACCTTTAAAGAAATAGTACACCCAAAAATGAAGATATTGTCATCATCTACTCACCCTCGTGTCAGTTGGAACACCAGTGAAGCTTGTAAGTCCACTTATACCATGGTCTGAGTGAATACTTTTATTTTTTTGCCAGCAGGTGTGCGTTAAAACCATTAATACCATGGTCTGGGTGAATACTCGATTCTGATTGGCTGCAGAATGTCCATTAAAAAGTGATAATGTACAGTTTGTAAAGTCGTTCAGCCAAATGGTCTGTTCACCATTCATATCAATGCGCCATAGTTTCAACAGTGTTATCAAGAGAGCAGTTTGAGCTCTATACCCCAGTTAAGGGTTAATATGACACTTTTGTAAGTTGAGGAAAAAAAACGATTCGGTCAAAGTAATTATTTAAATCACCCCTGTGTGTGCTCAGTTTATCAAAAATAACTCTTATTTACATTTTTGATTTTCGTTCCGGAGATTTCCCTCCCCTGACAGAAGCCGGCTCTGAGCCATTAAGTGACGCGTGTGCCTCTGCAAGCTGAGCGGGGGCGAACTGCGCCCTCTGCCTACTGATTAAATGTTGCAAGCATGATTCATCTAATCGTGAAGCATAGCAGCCTATTGGTTAAATGTTGCAATAATTATTGCTTAGCTTGTTAATCTAATCATGATGCAAAATGTCTACAGACCTGCAGTGCTGACATGGCATCAGCTGCTGCGGACTGGCCTACTCCACATTAGAAATGAAATGGAGGCAGAATCCACGACTGTAACAAAACTGCCCTCTGAACACGTGTGAGCATCATGTCCCATGTTGGTCTGAGTGAGGGGACTATTTTCTCTGCGGTTCTTAAATCATCTCCAAGGTTATAAAAACTAAATTTTGATTGCAAAACACATGAAAATATAAATGAATGGTCTTGTTTTGTTGGCAAGTGACCATGGTATAAGCGGGTTAATGCACTTCGAGGTGTCCATTATCACTTTTTAAGGGACTTCGCGGAGGCGCCTCGGACCGGTTGCTTCCGCGAAGTCCCTTAAAAAGTGATAATGGACACCTCGAAGTGCATTAACCCTTACTTAACGCACACGTAGTCCGGCTCATGTTTAATAACTGTTCTAAATCATCCGTTGCCACATTATACCATAGTAGTATCAGCCATCTAAAATGAGTCATGTTAATTTACAACACTGAGTGTAGTAGTCCTTCAGTGCTTCAACTCATTCACTCATTGGTAAATAAAAAAACACTGTGCACATTTATTTCTTCCCAAATCTTACGGAATGGGCCTTTAAGCCAACAATACACAGGCAAATTCTTAGGGCACATTTCTGACAAAACTTGCCCGCAATGAGTATGAATGCAATACGCAAGGAGGGCAATCGGCAAGTGTCACTGACGAATGTGTCAGTTGGATGTGGCCATCACTGGGATCTTGGCCCCGATTTTTCTACTGAAAATTTAATAATTGAATCATTTTCTGGCAAGGTTATCAACAGCAATTTCATAATTGTATTAGTTTAGTTTATTTGTTTATTTGACAGGAACAATGCATATTAAAGAAACATGCCAGAATTAGCCAAGAAGCCTAGTTTTCAATTATTAACCTATATGCCTTGCATGTATGTAATGTAGGCTATTATAGGCTAGCAAGTTAGCAATTTAGGTTCCAGCTAGCTTTATTGGATTAAATGTCATATAAAAAGAATGACAGATATAATTTCCTAGTTGTGTTTATTTAGCAGCAGTTAGACTATTTTGAAAATACTTTAGGTGGATGGCAGGTCACCTGACCAATTTTCTTGGATCAGATTGGTTGATGTTGAAACCAATAAAGCTTCATCCGGGTAGTGTAGCGGTAGATTCCCTGCCTATAACACGAGGGTCACAGGTTCGCGCCCCCGTGTTACCTCTGGCTTGGTCGGGCATCCATACAGGCACGATTGTCTGTGTCTGCGCGTGGGTAGCCGGATTATGGTATGTGTCCTGGTCGCTGCACTAGCGCCTCCTCTGGTCGGTCGGGGCGCCTGTTCGGGGCAGAAGGGAACTGGTGGGAATAGCTTGATCCTCCCACGTGCTATGTCCTGCCGGTGAAGCTCCCCGCTATCAGGTGAAAAGAATCAACTGGCAACTGCGCATGCATGTGTCGGAGGAAGCATGGTGCTAGTCTACGGCTCTCAGCAGATCGGCAGAGGGAGGAGCAGCGACTGGGGCAGCAGGGGGAAATTGGCCAAGTATAATTGGGGAGAAAATAAGGGGGGGGTGGATCAGAAAAAAATAAAGCTTGCTTTATTCCGCTTGGCTCAATTTCAAACTGCATTGTTTTCAGTAGGAATATATCCTAATTTGCCATAAAAACGTCCCTATGCATAATCACCTTTAGAGTTCCAAAAGGCAAAACAAGCTAAATATTTGTGCAGCATAAGTTTTCAGAAGCCAACTGATTGCAAAAGACCTACATGTATATTTACACTCAAATTGAACACATTCCTTCAGCACATCCCATTTAAAATGTCCTTACCATTAGGCTCATTACAAATATGGCAAGGTCAATCACTTTGAAGTGAATCAGTGCTTTAGACACACTATCGCAATCCTCTCACATGCAGTCATCACACGTGTGTATACATACACACACACACACACACACACACACACACACACACACACACACACACACACACACACACACACACACAGTCCATTCCCAGAGTATGACATGCCAGAGCTAATCTGAGTTGCTCAGAGCTGTAATGAGAATTGAAATGATGTTTTTTTTATGCTGTGCTGCAATCTGACACCTCGTCACTTCGGGTGCTTTCTCACTGGCGCCCCGGTACCGTTCCCGAGCACACTTGTCCCCAAATTGACCACAGTTTCGGAACATTTGACGAGTGTGAACGTTGCGTTCTGTTCTGCGTTGCGTAACGTTCTGTTCTGCGCCCGGGCGCACAACAGGGAACCGTGACAGGATCCACTTGAAAAGGTGGTCTGGGGAGCGCTTTGGCGTGCTCGGGCACGGAACACTTGCGAGTGTGAAAGCCAACCGTTCCGAACCACATAGACAACAAACGGTCGAGGATAAACTCTAGGCATAGTTGATGATGCAAGTGCACTCTGTTCCGTTTCAGAGTGCGGAAGAAATGCTGTAATGTGAAAGCTGACCAGCGGGGGAACAATCGTTCCCAGTGAGAAAGCAGCCTTAGGCCGTGTGTCCATCTAGCTTCTTTTCATCTCCAGCATCTTTTTCCAGTTGTTTCCAATGAGAAGAGAGCGTATGCGGGCGCACACGGACGTCTAGAGAAAGAGCGTGTTTTTGTGCGCCGGCTCCTAGCGCTTCCAGCTGAAATATTGTAACTTTTCAGAAAGACGCTGGTGTTGGGTGCTCCTTTTCAGGCAACTAATCATATGGAAAAACTATCACAACAGAGACAGAAAGGCTCAATTGTGGGAGCAGATTGGCTAGACACTTAATATTTCTGGTGAGTGTTGAGCTAAATCACTGTATGTGTGTTGTTAGCTAATGTTAGCTGTCAGCTATCAAGCTAGCTACCGCACTGAGCTAACTGTACTTTCAGACTGCTTCCTTGTATATTGTGCACTGAGATCAGCGCTCCCCAGCGTACTTCCAGTGTTTAACGGTCAGAAAAAGAAGCTAGATGGACACACGGCCTTAGACATCAACACCAAAGACCAAACATTTTCCAAGGGGTTATTTTTTCGGGTGGCCATTTTTTCAAAGCAGAAATTTTCCAAGTGTGTCTCCATGTATGTATGAATGTATGTATGTATGTATGTCTGCGCACAATCATTGTGATGTCATCAGTGAGTGATGTCATAATGCAACGTTGGGTAATTGTGCGCAGACATATACAGACATGATTTAAATCACAATTGCATCAGTGATGTCATTGTGACATCATCAGTGATGTCAAGGGGGAGTGGAAGGGGCACTGCGTAACGGGTACTGCACTGCGTAACGGGTACGGGGTGCAGTGTGGATGTGGGGGGGAAGCAGCCACACGGTGGTGCATGGGGCGATAATAAACATAGCACTACGGGTATTGCACTAGTATTATATAATTTGCCTGAGTGACATCATCACTGATGACATCACTCACTGATGACATCATTGAGTGCTTGAGGCAACTCAGGATCTCAACATAAATTCTGGGTGATATCATCAGTGAGTGATGTCATCATTAATGATGTCATCAGTGATCATCACTGATGTCACTTGAGCAATTGTGATGTCATCAGTGAGTGATTATCAGTGATGTCACACACACACACACACACACACACACACACACATACACGATGACACACACAGACATGGATGTAGACTGAACTTGACTTGTCTCTTATTCTATTTTGTAGTGAAAGCAGACTAAGCATCATACAGCATCAGCGTGATGTTGTTGCTGCAGGTTAAGGATGGCTGGGCTGTGAGCAAGAGTCGTCCAATTTATAACCTCAGCAGGGTGATGATGGCACAATGGCTCTGTGCGTAAGTGATTTGTGACGGACACTGATGGTCAAAGACATGACATCATCAGTGATGTCGTATATCACTGATGATGTCACTTATGCATAGACATTGCGACATCAGTGGCTAAACAGAGAGATCATCAGTGTCTGTCACAAATCATTTGATTTGATGACATCACTGATGATGTTATGCCGATGACATCCTCAGTTGTGACCGTCCTATTTAAAGCCTCTGCAGGGTTTTGCTTCTCTGTCATTTCTTTAACAATGAACTTCCAGTACAAAGAGGATCATCCTTTTGAGAAAAGACGGTCCGAAGGTGAGAAAATAAGAGCAAAGTATCCGGATAAGGTACCAGTAATTGTGGAGAAATCCCCCAAAGCCAGAATAGGAGATCTGGACAAGAATAAATACCTTGTCCCCTTCGAATTGACAGTGGGCCAGTTTTACTTTCTCATCCGGAAAAGAATCCACTTGCAAGCTGAGGATGCTCTCTTCTGCTTTGTAAACAACGTCATTCCACCAACCTCAGCTACCATGGGAGTGTTATACCAGGAGCATCATGAAGAGGACTTTTTCCTCTACGTTGCCTACAGTGATGAAACCGTGTATGGGGACAGCCAAAGGGAAATCTGATACCTCTACCATCACCACCCACCCATCCACCTCCCCAAGACCACTACTGTTTTTCAGATTTTTTCCCTATTTTCTCCCCAATTATACTTGGCCAATTTACTTACCCCCATGCTGCCCTATTGGCTGCACCGGTCGCTGCTCCAGCCTCTGCCGATCTGGGGAGAGCCGAGACTAGCACCAAGCTTCCTCCGACACATGCGCAGTAGCCAGGCGCTTCTTTTCAGGGGGGAGCTTCACCAGTAGGACATAGCATGTGGGAGGATCACACTATCACGAGTTCCCTTCCCCCTCGAACATGCGCCCCGACCGACCAGAGACGCTAGTGCAGCGACCAGGACACATGCCCCAATCCGCCTCCCACCCAGCACAGCCACTCGTGCCTGTATGGACGCCTGACCAGGTAACACGTGGATCCGAACCTGCGAGCCTCATGTTGGTAGGCAGGGAATCTACCGCTACACTACCCGGACGCCCCAAGACCTCCACCATTCATTACAATTGTATCCTACTACTACAATCTGAGAGCTGTGTGTCCGTGTGTGTCTGACCGTTGCCAGGATCGCCTCCAACATTTGCCTAAACACTTTTCAGGGGTCTGGCAATCTGGTACGGGCAAAAAAAGGGGGGATCCGCACATGGGGGCTCTAGCAATATTTTGGGTACACGAATCACAGTTCACCCTGCTATGACATCATCTTACATAGACCACCCACTGATGATGTCATTCCCCACAATTGTCGATTGGTGGCCAGTGGTGACTGATGATGTCATACCCACTGATGATGTCATAGCATAGACCAATCACAGCTCACGCTGCTATGACATCATCTTACATACACCAGTCACAGCTCATGCTGCTATGACATCATCTTTTGGGACATTCATATGGGGTCATGTTTACGGTGTTTACAACAGTCCATATGAACCCCCCCGCCCCCCCATCCGATATTCACAACTTTGAGCTTCGAGTTCACGACTTGTGACGTGTCGTGATGTTTTCAGAAAATGGCGGAGGCCATGGACGTAGATGGAAAGTTAACATACTGTAATTTTAGCCATATAGTTTCTCATTCATCATTTTATAATATGAGGAACATGTTGATATTCCCAAAAGTCTTGTATTTTTTAAGCTACGGGAAGCAGAGCCAGCAGCTCTATAAGTCACTATGTTGGTTGGTCCACAAAAATCGGTCGGTCCACAAAAAGTTCGGCACCCTTTAGCGGCAGTTTTTGCCCCAAGAGGCTGAAATGTGGCATGTAGGTCAAGTGTGTGTGAAGGTACACACCTTCACACGTGACCTCCATGCCAGTTGACTAAAAGGGGGTTGTTTGGGGGGAGGACAAATTTCACAATGGGGTGGATGACATCGCAATGTAGTGGATGATGTCACACTGACTGACATCGTGTATCTGGTCGCAGCTATTGCAAATTCACGCTGGTTTCCTCTGTCATTATGCCTTTGCAATTCCTGCATTCGTAGTTAGCCGCTTGCTAGCTAGCCTTAGCTAAATTGTTAGCCTCGGTGGCTTCTAGTCAACTGCACATGCCCACGACGTGACCACTTGAATGCCATCATGTTGTGTTACACGACTTCTGCTCTCGTACACACGAGCTCATGACTTTCAAATGAAGGCAACATTACATAGACAATGTCATCAGTGATGTCATCAATCCTTCCTGCTGAGATGATACATTGGACGACTCTTGCTCAAAGCCTGAACCTTGCAACAACATGGACCAGCTCGAGCCACTTCCACCAGCCAGCGGTGGCAAGACAGTGTAATGACACTTAATGACATGTGAATGAAAAGTTGAAATTGTACCACTGAGGGTTGAGGAAAACACTCATGACACAGTTATAAACTCATTTGACTGTAATTGCATTTAATTACATCTTAATCATTGACAGTAAATCTTAATGCAATGCTATGTCATGTTTATGACAGGTTATGTTGTCTTGGTTATGTCAAGTTGTCATAACGAAGACATTGACAGGTTATGTTCTCTTGGTTAATGTCAAGTCATAATGAAGACATCTCCAGCAATGTCAACATTGCATTAACAATGACATAATGTACCGAATGATACTTACAGTCATAAACATTCATAAATCATAACGCCTCCTTCATGTTCATGACAGATGTCATGACATGGTTATGACAGTGTCATGTCATGTTCATGAAAGGTGTCATGTCAGCCATCATACTGCACCCTCAAATCAAGTGACCCCTGCCCTGCGTTGGACATAATGAAACATGGCATTCTGTTTGCAAAGTGTTTGGAAGTTGCTGATGGTCATGCTAAGCACATGTGACAGAGAGTTCCACAAACTTTTGAGTAGCCAGTCAGATTGAAAAAGTAGCCGGCTCATGTCCGCGGCGTTTGTTCCAGTGCTCCTTTTCCCAATTAATAAACAAACCTCAAATATGTATCCATGAGTGTGACAATTGAAATAATACAAATAAACATTCTTATAAAGGCCCAATGCTCAATTTAATTATAAATAAAACAATATCCATATTGCAAAACACAAACAGGCAATGTATATTTTTAAGAACAAAGAAAATACTAATGACTATGTTTCCCACAGGATTTGGAGAGATTGTGGTGGGTAGACCTTGATTGGACCCACCCTCTTGGGGGGTTCGGGGGGCCATGCCCCCTGTAAGAAAAATGTGTACATTTTAAACTAAAATGCAGGAATCTGGTTCACTTTGAGAACCAATTTAAGAGGCTAGATCAGGGGTGGGCAATTATTTTTCATGGGGGGCCACATGAGAAACCCAGATTGTTGCTGGGGGCCGAACAAATATTGTCATGCTGTAACCCAGGAACTTTGATGATAGAGAGGACCACAAAAAAATGTCCTCGCTCCCAGAGGGCCAGATTTTGCTGAGGGTTGGGGGCCAAACAGCACCGGCGCAGAAAAATGTTGGGCATTTGAAGTCAGGTTTAGAGGAATAACTCATTTTAAATTAACAGTTGTGATGTCATTATTCAGTCTTAAACACCAATATTTGATCCTTTTCTCACTCACTATATGTCACCACCTGCTCTCCCTGCAGGGCTTGAAATTAACTTTTTTGACCACCTGCCAATATGGCTGCTAGAAGTTACCAGCCAATTAGAATTTCCACTAGCCAAAATGTTTTTCTTGAAATAAACCAGAATATGAGTGGGTTAATTTAAGCATAAGTATCAGTAAGTGGCCCGGGATTCTCAAAGCCTGTGTTGAGGGTCACACAAGAACAAAAATGCACTCTTGAAGCTAAATAAATCCAAAACAAACAAGTTAATTATTAACAGTTTTACTTAATTGTAGAACAGTAATTTCTTACACATGAGATTACTCTTAGCCTTTTAGTCATAAAGATTATTGAAAGATATTCCATATTCCAGACTGAAATGTTATAACAGAAGTGGAGTATTGGCCAGAATGACATGAACATTTGGACACTTATTCAGCGGGTATCTTGTATGTTGCGTTCAGGTGCACTGTAATTTTCTTTTTTTAAACAGTGTATAAAGTAACCGGTAGACCAGAGGCCAGTAGGCGGAGAAATAGCTGGCTGCCGGGGCTCCCTGATGTGATGGTCATGCTAAGCACATTGTATGTGAAGGTCATGCTAAGCACATTGTATGTGAAGGTCATGCTAAGCACATTGTATGTGAAGGTCATGCTAAGCACATTGTATGTGATTTCCACATGATTTCAGAGCTTTGCACCGACACTATTAGAAATAGGTTCTAACTAGGACCATATAGGCTTCTTGGACTTGTCCTCGTAGGAGCACCTTCAACTGTGTTGTTACACATTAAGTAAAAAAAAAAGAGATTCAATATCCTTACACAAAATATATACATTCAAGACCTTTCACTGACCCATGTCTAGTACAAAGTCCTTCTAAAACTACTTACTAATGCTACATGTTACTTATTCCTACTCAAACTACTTTCTACATGATGCTACTCTAGTCCATCAAAATGTCTTAGCTGTCATTGATTGTGTTGCATAGTTGTTTTGTGTACTGTTGACAAAATGTGATATTGTAAGTCGCTTTGGACAAAAGCGTCTGCTAAATGACGTAATGTAATGTAATGTAATGTAATGTAATGTACAAAGACTTTCAAGTAGCAGGGTGGCAGAGGCAGAGTAGGTTGCGAAGCTATTGCAAATTTGCGCTTGTTTTTCTCAAATTCACAAACTTCCAAGGACCAATGGGAACCGTGTGGAATCCTGATGTCAGGTTGAACTGAACACTTTAACTTCATACTCTTTCCCACTGCCCATCCCACCTTCTCTCTCCTCTCTCTTCCCACCAGCCCGTCCCTAGCAGCACACATTGGGCTCTGTCTCCACTTTGTGGCCATTTGGTGGAATCACAGGCTCTCACTCTGAGCAACGCCAATGGGAATCAACAAAGGACATTTAGAGGGCACGTAACGTCTCAGCATATTATTGGCTCATTTATCATATTTGGTCCTCTGTGGGCAAATAATAATCACCTCTGATTGATGTCAATGGAGTGCAAGGCAATGGCCGGTATTCAAATGAGCTAGAGGGGAGGATGATGTCAATCCTGGGTTGTCTGTTGAGATGAAATGTAACAGGAAGGACAAGGACTTGAAAACAGTGATGAGAACAGCATCCTGTATCATTTGGAGCAGATTTGAGGCTGTGAGGCTTCGTTCAAGAAAGGCCATGGGAAAGGTCATAGTTAACAGTGTTTCCCCTACCATTCTACAGGCCTGGTGGGCTCGCCAGGCCAACGACGCCCCCGCCAGGCCAGAAAGAAATTCCCAAAAAAAAGAAAATAATAAATATATATATATATATATTTATTTATTTTCTCCTGCTCCCGCCAAAATTTCAATAAACCTTTATGGCATCTTATTACAATACAACACTGGTGTTGACAGTGTTGACAGTAATAGAAGATGCCAAATCATTCAAAACAATAAGCATTTTGCTTATAGGAGCATCGTGCCAGCGTGCGCCGCTGTTGCCTGGGAAACGCACATCCCATAATGTTCGCATCGCATCCCATAATAGTATGAGGATAGTTGGGATGCCATTGCGAACATAGATGCGAACAGGTTAGCTAAAAGTTTAGCGTCGCCAGCGAGGGCCCCCACTGTTGCAGTCGGGGTAGGTTTCGAAATCCCTCCAGGCCTGAACATTTCTCTAGGGGAAACTGGTTAATAAGGCGTTGGCTTATTTTCTTCTCGTCCTCTGGCAAGGTTGGAATCAGGCTCTGGAAATAGCTGAGGCGTTTTTTCATTGTCGTGCTTTGAAACGCCGCCCCAGCATCTGTAAACACTCCAGCTTCACTCTGTCAGGGAGAGAGAGAGAGAGAGAGGCTCAGGATGACAAAGAACTGAGAGAGAGAGATATGGGACCGAGCTGCATGGTTCTTTTCTAAAGCTCAACACACTGTGATGCATTGACTGGCCATCATGAAGAGAGAACACTAAAAGAGAATACCAGTGTTTAATGCTACACATGAATTATGCTTCAAAGTTTAGGCTACATTGACAGTAATATCAGTGTTATTGATGCGTTCATATTGGCAGGCATATTGATGTGTGGAATCAAATAATGGGAGGAAAAAATTCAAATGATTAGATTTGACCATAACAATATGTTTTTTGTTTTTTCATACTTTGGCTGTAAGGCTTCAAACCCGCCCACTACCCACAACCCTAACCCTAACCACTCCAGCAAGTTGGCTGCTTCTGGTGGCATCGTGACATGCAACAGCGATTTCCTAAATTGAAAAAATGACTTGTCCAATGAGCGTCGAGGGGGGTTTAGTTAGCCAATCAGTGTCAATAAACAGTGCAACAGGCGGGACTAACGCCGTTGTCAAGCTGTTGTCAAGTGTAGGGCGTCCAGGTATTGGAGCGGTAGATTCCCTGCCTACCAACGCAAGGGTCACAGGTTCGCACCCCCGTGTGACCTCCGGCTTGGTCGGGCGTCCATACAGGCATGATTGGAAGAAGGACATAGAGTGTAAATAGTTAACATTTCAGTCTGATATAGAGAGGCAAAGTGACCGCCTACTTCCTGCTTCAGCACTGTACCAGAGATTTTCATCCGCCATTTATTTTCCCATACACATTTCGTAAAATGCTTATAAAAATAGTTTTACTTTGTCAAGCCAAACGGTTCAGCTATATGTAGAATCGGGAGAGACAGAAGAAGTAAGAAGATATGGCCCATACGTCTCTTGCAGTCCACTTGTTGATAGCCATGAGTTTGTTCTCCCACCTCAGCCCTCTTAGCCAGAGTGTTTCTCCATCAAATGACACAGCTTCCACTGTCATCTGTCAGAGCCGCCTCCCTCTCTCTCTGACCGCCATCCTCATCGGGAATGAGAGGAGTTGATTGGTCACTCGTGCGGGGCGGGCACTCTGTGATTTCCTATAGCGCTCGCCACTATCAACACACGTCTTTCAAAGCATTCAATTTCACACCGAGGACAGGACCCAGCACAGACTCACAGTGTGGTGTAACAGGATCCAGCACACAGACTCACAGTGTGGTGTAACAGGATCCAGCACACAGACTCACAGTGTGGTGTAACAGGACCCAGCACACAGACTCACAGTGTGGTGTAACAGGATCCAGCACACAGACTCACAGTGTGGTGTAACAGGATCCAGCACAGACTCACAGTGTGGTGTAACAGGATACAGCACAGACTCACAGTGTGGTGTAACAGGATCCAGCACAGACTCACAGTGTGGTGTAACAGGATACAGCACAGACTCACAGTGTGGTGTAACAGGATCCAGCACACAGACTCACAGTGTGGTGTAACAGGATCCAGCACAGACTCACAGTGTGGTGTAACAGGATCCAGCACAGACTCACAGTGTGGTGTAACAGGATCCAGCACACAGACTCACAGTGTGGTGTAACAGGATCCAGCACAGACTCACAGTGTGGTGTAACAGGATCCAGCACAGACTCACAGTGTGGTGTAACAGGATCCAGCACAGACTCACAGTGTGGTGTAACAGGATCCAGCACACAGACTCACAGTGTGGTGTAACAGGATCCAGCACACAGACTCACAGTGTGGTGTAACAGGATACAGCACAGACTCACAGTGTGGTGTAACAGGATCCAGCACAGACTCACAGTGTGGTGTAACAGGATACAGCACAGACTCACAGTGTGGTGTAACAGGATCCAGCACAGACTCACAGTGTGGTGTAACAGGATCCAGCACAGACTCACAGTGTGGTGTAACAGGATCCAGCACAGACTCACAGTGTGGTGTAACAGGATCCAGCACAGACTCACAGTGTGGTGTAACAGGATCCAGCACAGACTCACAGTGTGGTGTAACAGGATCCAGCACAGACTCACAGTGTGGTGTAACAGGATCCAGCACAGACTCACAGTGTGGTGTAACAGGATCCAGCACAGACTCACAGTGTGGTGTAACATGATCCAGCACACAGACTCACAGTGTGGTGTAACAGCCCATCTGAAGCACAGAGAAAACGTGTTGACAGTTTTTGCGGTCATAAGGACACAAAGCTCACAAAGTAATCTGCGATGACCAATTCCTGTTAGCACATAATAGAGGGTGTTGTGTACTCCTTGGCTTGGTGGCGGCAGGTGGTACTGCAGGAGCTTCTGCTCTTAGGACCTTAATTTTTTCCCCAATATTTTATTTAAACATTTTCAGAACAGTGCATAGACAAGACAAACGAACATGCTCAGACACAGAACAGTGCATAGACAAGACAAACGAACATGCTCAGACACAGAACAGTGCATAGACAAGACAAACGAACATGCTCAGACACAGAACAGTGCATAGACAAGACAAACGAACATGCTCAGACACAGAACAGTGCATAGACAAGACAAACGAACATGCTCAGACACAGAACAGTGCATAGACAAGACAAACGAACATGCTCAGACACAGAACAGTGCATAGACAAGACAAACGAACATGCTCAGACACAGAACAGTGCATAGACAAGACAAACGAACATGCTCAGACACAGAACAGTGCATAGACAAGACAAACGAACATGCTCAGACACAGAACAGTGCATAGACAAGACAAACGAACATGCTCAGACACAGAACAGTGCATAGACAAGACAAACGAACATGCTCAGACACAGAACAGTGCATAGACAAGACAAACGAACATGCTCAGACACAGAACAGTGCATAGACAAGACAAACGAACATGCTCAGACACAGAACAGTGCATAGACAAGACAAACGAACATGCTCAGACACAGAACAGTGCATAGACAAGACAAACGAACATGCTCAGACACAGAACAGTGCATAGACAAGACAAACGAACATGCTCAGACACAGAACAGTGCATAGACAAGACAAACGAACATGCTCAGACACAGAACAGTGCATAGACAAGACAAACGAACATGCTCAGACACAGAACAGTGCATAGACAAGACAAACGAACATGCTCAGACACAGAACAGTGCATAGACAAGACAAACGAACATGCTCAGACACAGAACAGTGCATAGACAAGACAAACGAACATGCTCAGACACAGAACAGTGCATAGACAAGACAAACGAACATGCTCAGACACAGAACAGTGCATAGACAAGACAAACGAACATGCTCAGACACAGAACAGTGCATAGACAAGACAAACGAACATGCTCAGACACAGAACAGTGCATAGACAAGACAAACGAACATGCTCAGACACAGAACAGTGCATAGACAAGACAAACGAACATGCTCAGACACAGAACAGTGCATAGACAAGACAAACGAACATGCTCAGACACAGAACAGTGCATAGACAAGACAAACGAACATGCTCAGACACAGAACAGTGCATAGACAAGACAAACGAACATGCTCAGACACAGAACAGTGCATAGACAAGACAAACGAACATGCTCAGACACAGAACAGTGCATAGACAAGACAAACGAACATGCTCAGACACAGAACAGTGCATAGACAAGACAAACGAACATGCTCAGACACAGAACAGTGCATAGACAAGACAAACGAACATGCTCAGACACAGAACAGTGCATAGACAAGACAAACGAACATGCTCAGACACAGAACAGTGCATAGACAAGACAAACGAACATGCTCAGACACAGAACAGTGCATAGACAAGACAAACGAACATGCTCAGACACAGAACAGTGCATAGACAAGACAAACGAACATGCTCAGACACAGAACAGTGCATAGACAAGACAAACGAACATGCTCAGACACAGAACAGTGCATAGACAAGACAAACGAACATGCTCAGACACAGAACAGTGCATAGACAAGACAAACGAACATGCTCAGACACAGAACAGTGCATAGACAAGACAAACGAACATGCTCAGACACAGAACAGTGCATAGACAAGACAAACGAACATGCTCAGACACAGAACAGTGCATAGACAAGACAAACGAACATGCTCAGACACAGAACAGTGCATAGACAAGACAAACGAACATGCTCAGACACAGAACAGTGCATAGACAAGACAAACGAACATGCTCAGACACAGAACAGTGCATAGACAAGACAAACGAACATGCTCAGACACAGAACAGTGCATAGACAAGACAAACGAACATGCTCAGACACAGAACAGTGCATAGACAAGACAAACGAACATGCTCAGACACAGAACAGTGCATAGACAAGACAAACGAACATGCTCAGACACAGAACAGTGCATAGACAAGACAAACGAACATGCTCAGACACAGAACAGTGCATAGACAAGACAAACGAACATGCTCAGACACAGAACAGTGCATAGACAAGACAAACGAACATGCTCAGACACAGAACAGTGCATAGACAAGACAAACGAACATGCTCAGACACAGAACAGTGCATAGACAAGACAAACGAACATGCTCAGACACAGAACAGTGCATAGACAAGACAAACGAACATGCTCAGACACAGAACAGTGCATAGACAAGACAAACGAACATGCTCAGACACAGAACAGTGCATAGACAAGACAAACGAACATGCTCAGACACAGAACAGTGCATAGACAAGACAAACGAACATGCTCAGACACAGAACAGTGCATAGACAAGACAAACGAACATGCTCAGACACAGAACAGTGCATAGACAAGACAAACGAACATGCTCAGACACAGAACAGTGCATAGACAAGACAAACGAACATGCTCAGACACAGAACAGTGCATAGACAAGACAAACGAACATGCTCAGACACAGAACAGTGCATAGACAAGACAAACGAACATGCTCAGACACAGAACAGTGCATAGACAAGACAAACGAACATGCTCAGACACAGAACAGTGCATAGACAAGACAAACGAACATGCTCAGACACAGAACAGTGCATAGACAAGACAAACGAACATGCTCAGACACAGAACAGTGCATAGACAAGACAAACGAACATGCTCAGACACAGAACAGTGCATAGACAAGACAAACGAACATGCTCAGACACAGAACAGTGCATAGACAAGACAAACGAACATGCTCAGACACAGAACAGTGCATAGACAAGACAAACGAACATGCTCAGACACAGAACAGTGCATAGACAAGACAAACGAACATGCTCAGACACAGAACAGTGCATAGACAAGACAAACGAACATGCTCAGACACAGAACAGTGCATAGACAAGACAAACGAACATGCTCAGACACAGAACAGTGCATAGACAAGACAAACGAACATGCTCAGACACAGAACAGTGCATAGACAAGACAAACGAACATGCTCAGACACAGAACAGTGCATAGACAAGACAAACGAACATGCTCAGACACAGGAGAAAAAGACAAAAACAAACAAAACATACATACGGTATATATATTATCGACATTCCATATTACAACGTGATTGCCAGCCGCATAAGGTGCTTATGTGCTTGTGAGAGATATTGTGCCTGATGGGATCCCACGCAAGGAGTCCATGAGAACCCAGCCGGGCGAGTCACCCATCACCCCTAACCTCATCGAGGTAAGCTAGAAACTAACCTCATCGAGGTAGACTAGAAACTAACCTCATCGAGGTAGACTAGAAACTAACCTCATCGAGGTAGACTAGAAACTAACCTCATCGAGGTAGACTAGAAACTAACCTCATCGAGGTAGACTAGAAACTAACCTCATCGAGGTAGACTAGAAACTAAAACTAACCTCATCGAGGTAGGCTAGAAACTAACCTCATCGAGGTAGACTAGAAACTAACCTCATCGAGGTAGACTAGAAACTAACCTCATCGAGGTAGACTAGAAACTAACCTCATCGAGGTAGACTAGAAACTAACCTCATCGAGGTAGACTAGAAACTAACCTCATCGAGGTAGGCTAGAAACTAACCTCATCGAGGTAGGCTAGAAACTAACCTCATCGAGGTAGGCTAGAAACTAACCTCATCGAGGTAAGCTAGAAACGGCTCCCGGTTGAAAACATTTTAAGTGAATTGGTCCTCAGGAACAGAAGTCTCTCCATCCGTATAACAGAGGTCATGTCCATCAACCACAGTTGGAAAGAAGTTGAAGAGGAGGACTTCCATTCCTTCAGAATGAGTTTTCTTGCAACAGTTGTCCCCTGTGTCAGAGACTGTTGCACAGCTGTAGGGAAGTTCAGAGAGGACTCCGAGCAGCCGAAGATGGTGAGTTCTGCCTCCGGCTGAAGGGTTATTTTGTAGGCCTTAGAGTACCAGTCAAATATTTTGGCCCAAAATCATGTTAATGAAGGGCAGAACCAGAAAGCATGAGACAGAGTGCCCTCTGACACCTGACACCTGTCACACAGTGGTGAGACAGAAGGGAAGATCCTGTGTAGTTTATGCTTGGAGTAGTGAAAACAGTGGGCAACTTTAAATTGGATCAGCTGGTCTGCTATTAACTGAGCAGAGTTGTACCAGAGACAGATTCCTTTCTTAGGACCTCCTTCATTGACGACATTAATTTCTTAACTCTGATATTAACTCTTAAGGCTTTTGCACACCAAGTCCATATTTTTGATCCGAAACATTTTGAAATAAATACAAGCTAATTTTCTGCGTTTTTTTTGCACAAGTCAATAGCCTTTTGCGAGCTGGGAGATAAAAAAGAAACAGACTCTGTGCAAAGACTTTTACCCTAACACACACACACACACACATACAGTCCTCTCTTGTCCCCCGTACTACTTGCCATTCAACCTCTGGAACAATATACTTTAGCCAAAGGGCTGTGTGTGTGTGTGTGTGTGTGTGTGTGTGTGTGTGTGTGTGTGTGTGTGTGTGTGTGTGTGTGTGTGTGTGTGTGTGTGTGTGTGTGTGTGTGTGTGTGTGTGTGTGTGTGTGTGTGTGTGTGTGTGTGTGTGTGTGTGTGTGCGAAAAGTGTCTAATCATACATAATAGCATATTGATTGGTGTGTAATTGTGGTGGTGTTTGGCGCTTTTCTCTATCGACACTGGGAGGGAGGCTTGTGTGTGTGTTGTGTGTTTCTGTGTGTGTGTCTGTGTGTGTGTTGTGTGTGTCTGTGTGTGTGGTGCAGCCCTCCTCCCTGGCTGTCATATAGACTGTAAATGACTAGGGTTAGATCCGCCGCAGGGGACTCCAACTTGCCGCAGCTCCACACAGATGTGCTGCACATCTGTTTTACAAGGGGTCTGTGTGTGTGTGTGTGTGTGTGTGTGTGTGAACTAGATATGTGGCAGCAGGTGTCGTCTGACCTCCCCTCGTCAACACCTCTCAGTCTCTCCTCCTCCTTAGCATTCACCAGTCTCTGGCTTCCTCATGCTCAACACTCTTTTCACACCTCCCTAAAAAATATTGTTTGTTTTCTGGCCCATTTTTCATACGAACTTGGCTGTGGAGTTCATCTCAAACTTATCTCTCTTTTTGGAGATGTTGAAGTTGTCTTCGGCGCAGCACTTGATAAACCATGTGTTCACTGTCCACAGGCGTGCGTGTGCACCTGATTCATGCGTGTGCATGTTAATGCGTAGGGCCTCGCACCCGTCTTGTGACGGGCCTGCTTGGACATAAAGGTTAGAGTGCTAATGTGGTATATACAGTATGTTGGCTGGTATTGGCTTTTTCTTTATCTTAAGGTAGTATTGGCCAGTCAGTGTCATCCACCTCTGCAGGCTGGTCATACTAAAACCTATGAAAAGTAATGTTCTATCATTTGTATAACCAAGGTCATGTCAACCAGTTGTCATCATTTTTCGTGCAGGGTAGTTCCCACAACGTCTGAAATCAACACAACGGGAGTGTGACATTAAACTAAGACGGGGCGTAGGTTCAAAGTCTCTATTTCAACCAGAAGTCGTTTTGCTTCCACCGCGGATCATCTGCCCCCACCCACCCCCGCCCACAGCTGGTCGTCAGAACGACCGCATATCTGTCCTTCGCTTATAGCCGAAGTAGGCTATAACATAACATTACAATTAAATCCATCCACAGAACTTTTAAACTGTTTATGAAATACTGGTGCCTCTAAATGACCTACAGTGTACATGGGCAAATGTGACTCACAGGCATGCGCTGCGCTGTGCGGGGACGGGAGAGGCGCAACAGAGTGAAGCCTCTACCCCGCGGCCTCTCAGGCAAGACCGCGGCTTCACCAAACACCCGCTGCGGCCTAGCGGAGCGCTGCAGCCTGCACTCAGCTACAGAGCTCCCTGAGCTCCCCCGATTTTATTTCACCGGAGGCGAAGGCACCAACACAAAAGACTGATGGAAATATACATAACAGAAGAGAATGTAAGCCCACTAAACTGGTATGCAGCCGCCAGCATTGCATTGACAGTCAGTAGACAGAGTAAACACGATTCTGCCTGACCAATCAGTCGTCAACAATGTTTTCACGTCACCGTATGAACCCGGGTTCACAGAATAGAACCACGACGAGGCAGGTACTAAAAGTAGCACGACTCGACCCCAATACAACCCGGGCTGGGATAGTTTTTAATGGTGGAATGAGACCATTTATCGAGTCGAGCGGAGCGGGATCGCGCTACTAGCTGCGGTGGAATTGGGCCATAACCTTCACATCTGACCTTCACATCTGTCTCTGGACATATGTATATGTATATATATATATATGTATGTATATATGTATATGTATATGTATATGTATATGTATATGTATATATGTATATGTATATATGTATATATCTAAACTGCTGCTCGTGTAATGAACTGCTGCCACATTCTTTGCACTTTAATGCCGCCAGCTGTGAGCGTAACAAAATGTACTCTTAAGTGGCTCCTATGTTGAGCCAACACATTGCACCTTAAATGTCTCCCTCGCTCTTACATCAGGTACTATGTTGTTTTTATGTTGTTTCTATGTTTTTCTGCTTTTAGTACTGATAGCTGATTTTATTAGATCCTAGGTATAGTTGATATATCCACCAGGACCTTGAGTTCGTATTTCGTTCCCTTCCATGTTTCATGTTTTGGAATGACAATAAATATCCTTGAACCTCTCTCTCTCTCTCTCTCTCTCTCTCTCTCTCTCTCTCTCTCTCTCTCTCTCTCTCTCTCTCTCTCTCTCTCTCTCTCTCTCTCTCTCTCTCTCTCTCTCTCTCTCTCTCTCTCTCTCTCAGAGGCCTCCATCCTCTCGTATGACGGCAGCATGTACATGAAGGTGGTGATGCCCACGGTGATGCACACGGAGGCGGAGGACGTGTCTCTGAGGTTCCGCTCGCAGCGGGCCTACGGCCTCCTCATGGCGACCACGTCGCGCGACTCGGCCGACACGCTGCGGCTTGAGCTGGACGGGGGCCGCGTCAAGCTCACGGTCAACCTAGGTATCGTATGCCCCGCCCACCCCCAACCACCCATCTGACCCCACCCCCCCCCCCCCCCCCCCCTAAACCACCCATCTGTCACCCCCCCCCCCCCCCCCCCACTGCCACAGTGAGATGGTTTCCTGGCCGTTGAGTGGCGACTTCTCCGTTCTTGTCACTCTCTTTACATCGCTCTGTGCTCATTAGTCTTTTTCACCTCAGCCATTTTGTGTCTAAAAGGCAGGAAGCAACACAGGTGGAAGCAAAACATTAACGAGGGCCGTGGCACTGAAACACCTACATGGATTGGAAGTTGGAAACCCTCATTAATGTTTGGCTTGCACCTGTGTTACTTCCTGCCTTTTAGACACAAAATGGCCACTCGTGAAAAAGGCCCATTCTCCTCATCCGCTGCTCATCGCTCTGAGCCCGAAAAGATTCACGAGAGCCATAAGCCGTACATAAGTGACAACTCGTTTGTCTTATTTGCATGGATGTTAATGCAGTTTGTGTACAAAGGGACTGCTTACCGAATAACATTCTTATTAGTGGTTAACTTGTTAGGCTACTCCATTGTAACTAAAACATTTTGACATGTTTGGACATCTTTTGAACTGACACACCATAGCCATATCCATATTCCTGTTTAAAGAGCTTTTGAGACAGTCACAGCACAATAAGCAGAACATATGAGAGAGTCACGAGATACTAGCTTCAAAGTGTCATCGATTGTATATTTATTTCTACTATTTATTTTTATATATATATTTAGAGCCTTTAAAAGCAAAAGTGTGCTGAGACTTTCTAAGAGTGGACTTCCACCAAGTATACCCACTGATCTTCAATCCATCATAAGAAAAAAAAATCCTCAACACTTATTTTTTTCTCTTACTAACATCACTTTTTCCTGTCTTAAATCCAGTGATTTCTGTTTCCATTTCTGGGTGCTTTTCATTGCTGAAGATGGGGTCTTTTCTAAGAGTCTATGCTTTTGGGTGTGTGTGTGTCTGTGTGTTTTAGCCGTCAACTCCATTCCTCATCATGCTTTGTCAAAAGATGGTATTCACCCCTTCAAAGGCCCTAAGCCTGCGGCCCGTCAGGCGAACAGCCCGAGAACAGAGCCCAGCAAAACCTGCAGCTGGCCCAGACCCCAAGACCTAACCCCCCCCCCCCCCAGACACTTTTTCTTTAACAATTGACACACCTCAACTTATATCTAATATATGTGTGGTAAAATATTTTGGAAAAACAGTGATGGACGTTTTAGCAGATCTTCTTTCCCCCCTCGAATGACACATAGATCAATTATACATTAATGAGGTTAATTAACGTCAAGTCATACCTTAGTTTTCATTCAACATGGATTTAGGAAAAAAAAAGTGTTTGAAGGTGTAATCGGTCAGCGCTGACATATTTAGTTTTCCTTATATTTATCTGTGTGTATTTCCACTGAACCTTTATGAATACATTATAGACTTTTTTTCTTCTCTAAATGGATTTAGAGTTTACAAGTGCGACACTACAGCCTTTTTTCCTCTAAGAAAGATGTGAGGTTAGGAGAATCTATCAGACTTGATGGTTGGGGTCCCTGTGCCTCTGCATGGTACTGGTGCTGATTGGATCGCGGCTGTTCGCTCCCACTTTTCTGTTGCGGTTGACGACACATGAAACCACCAGCCACACGGTGACCAACCCACACTGTGCGCCACACGGTGACCAACCCACACTGTGCGCGCTAGGCGCACATAGCAACTTTGCTGACGCCATTGAGACTATTGAGTTATCCATTTCATATCACTTTGCCTTACAAATTTGGTTATTGTGTTTGTGTCTTCTGGTTTGAATAGTACATCAGAAACATGTTATATTTCAAAGACCCACAGCTCCAAGATGGAAAGCTACCACCACCTTCTTGCTAAATATCAGACATATGCTTTTTAATAGCCTGTTTAGCCAACAAGTTGGTGCGGAGGCTTTGGAGCCAGTGGCTTTGACTCGAATCTGGGATCCAAAATCAAAGTCAAAAAGTCAATGACAATGTTGGGTTTGAAAATCGATGTGGCTGGTACTACAAGCGGTCATTTTACTGTAAATATTCTGCCTAAACAAGTGATGAATTTGAACAGTTTATGGTATCAGTCAAATAGCAAAAAAAGAAAAGGAAAAGGAAAAAAATCTGCACTCTTTCAACTTTTTTTCCCATCACAAATTGTCACTGAATAAAAGCTAAATAATAAGTAAATGAATGAATGAATAAAATGGCCGCCTCCCTGCATGTGGACGTCCCCGGAAGGGTGGAATTCTTGTTTTTGGATGTCTGCAGCTGTAACCTTGAAGGATGCAATTTCATCTGTCATTTATTCTTCCCCATCTAGACTGTATCAGGATAAACTGTAACTCCAGTAAGTTAACACTCAAGTTTCATTTTGCTTTATGTGTTAATGATGTTGATGCTGCTTTTTGACAAGGAAATGTGTTTCTGAAATGTGTCTCCTGCAACCTCTCTTATCCTTATGGTGTGGAGGACGAGCTTGTCTCCTGCAACCTCTCTTATCCTTATGGTGTGGAGGACGAGCTTGTCTCCTGCAACCTCTCTTATCCTTATGGTGTGGAGGACGAGCTTGTCTCCTGCAACCTCTCTTATCCTTATGGTGTGGAGGACGAGCTTGTCTCCTGCAACCTCTCTTATCCTTATGGTGTGGAGGACGAGCTTGTCTCCTGCAACCTCTCTTATCCTTATGGTGTGGAGGACGAGCTTGTCTCCTGCAACCTCTCTTATCCTTATGGTGTGGAGGACGAGCTTGTCTCCTGCAACCTCTCTTATCCTTATGGTGTGGAGGACGAGCTTGTCTCCTGCAACCTCTCTTATCCTTATGGTGTGGAGGACGAGCTTGTCTCTTATGGTGTGGAGGACGAGCTTGTCCGTTCAGCTGCTCTGACCTCCAGTAGGTCAACACCAACCAAAAGAAATAGCCCCAGTCAAACAGAATGAGTGGTGATTTGATAGTCTTTGATTTGTTTTATTGGACATGCCATCACAAGTCAATACTGGGAGTTTTTCCTGCTGATGGGTATTTCTATTTTGAATATTGTAATTTAGAAGAACTTCAAAGTACAGTAAAAGACAATATGCCATCACTGTATATATACACTGTATGACACTGTACTGTATATACTGTATATATATCCTGAGTCATCCCATGGTCTCGTGTTCAACAAAAATGTCTTGAATTAAAGAGGACCTGAAACATTTGATCATATGACCCTAGTTCATTTACATTTCACCTCACAATTCACAAGACAGGGCACTGCTTTCAAGTGTGAAATGTACCTCGATTTGCTAGACAGATGAACAACATTTCACATTTTCGCCATCTAGGATGCTGCTAGATGATGTCACTAGGTTGACTGTACAGTACAGTACAGTACAGTACTGTTCTGTACTGTACTGTACAGTAACGTACTGTATTGTACTGTACAGTCAACCTAGTGACACCATCTACTGTAGCAGCGCCCTATTAGCAAAAAGCTGAAATGTTGTTAATCTGTCTAGCAAATCTTGGTAAATTTCACACTTGAAAGCAGTGCCCTGTCTTGTGAATTGTGAGGTGAAATGCAAATTAACTAGAGTCATATGATCAAATGTTTCATTATTAAACAATTTTCTAATTTTTCCAATTCGCTTTTCTGCAGTAGTTACATTTGAAATGCCAAAGGTTGCATGTTGGCCTGGCAAGATTAGTAAATCACCACTCATATATATATATATATATATATTGTAATCATAATTGTAGACAGCCCCATGCAAACAGAGTTTCATAGCTTGATTTGTTTTTTATAAACGTAAAATGTGTTCTTCAATCTATAAATTAGTATAGGAACGGTGATTTGATGAGCTCTGTTTGCATCTGCAAATATGCTCTTTTTGGCCCACCCTGGTTTATAGTGTGTTATTGCATGGGTTGTGGGTTGTGGGTTATGGGTTATGGGTTGTGCAATGTGCACACATCACCATGGATCGCTTTTACTCATGAATAGGTCATGGAGATCTCTGCTTTAACCATCTTTACACCCGCAACAAGGGTTTCACCTTTTTAAACATGAGGTCTTTGTTTAGAAACAACTGGATATGAGCCGTTTTTTCTGCCAGTGGGCGGAGGGGGGGGGGGGGGGGGGGGGGGTGGCATGTATCAATAACAATAAATGTGATAGGAAACAGCTTTAGCGAATCTGTAACCAAACTCCATTCATAAACATGCCGTTTTAACAGAGGGTCCATAGGCTGTCAGTCAATCAGCTCCTCTCCTCTCTCCGCAGTGTGGACGCTCAGTCACACAACACTGCCTGCCTCAAATGGCTGCCTCATCACACAATAGACTTGGCTGCATCCAACTCGAGAAAACTTCTCAGAAGAGACTAACGTTAGCGACAAATCTGGAGACTTTTTCTGACATGGGAATGATGGGATTATTACCAGCAAGCAGCAGTAAAAGCAGGCAATGACGATAGCTGGCTAAGTCCCGCTAGCATCGATGCTAAGTTAGCAAAGTAGCCTACAGCAAGAGCGCAGCTGAAGCTAATTAATATGGACGTTAACATCCATATAATATATAGCCATGTGTTTGCGCGATGACATCATGTATTGGCGATGTCAAAGGGTGGCGATGTACGATCTGACTGAGGTCAAGATCACGCAACTCTAGTAGGCTATCATCATCTCTCTTGTTGCATTTTTAAACTGGCAGATGGAGGATTCAACTTTTAGTTGTTTACTCACCTATATTGGCTCTCTTCCAAATAATCCAGCCACGTAACTAACGCTACGTCCATTCATGAAAATAATGATGGGACATTAATGGTTTGTAAAGTGCCACCACGCGCCCACTCACACATAACAGCGAGAGGATCTGGATCATGAGCTGCCAGAGTTAAACAGCAGGCGCTTTTGCGCTAATCCGGATCCTACACCAGCGACCGAGATGAATATGATACGGACTCACGGGAGTGCGCGTAGGCCGGCTAATTGTTGTTTAACATGCAGGCCAACCGGCTAGGAGCGGGTTATAATACGGATTCCACTGCATGTTAAGAAGTGGCTATAAAAATAAATGTGATGTGGAAACAACTTTAGCAAATCGTTAACCAAACTCGATTAAAAAACGTGCAGTTTTAACGGAAGATGCATTCCGACGCATTCAGGCGATAACGTGGGGTGGCAATGTGCCAGAAAAAGTGAGCGCTTGCCTTTGTTACATCACCCAAAAGCCGCCAGTCAAAATAGTGGTCGCACCATCGCACTAACATTACACTGTGGATGATTTTACAAGTGGCATTCAAGTCATATCTGACTAGTTTTCAATTTATTTCTCCCCTCAAAAGTTAGGCTATAGGTCTCAATATAGGCTGATGCAACTCTTGCATTTTTACATAGCCTACAAGACAGACAGGTCGGGAGGAAAATAAACCATTCAAGCCGTTTGCAGCACTTGAGGAAACCGTGAGTTTGCTCGTTTAATTCATTGATATAAGCCCGAACGATTAATTAATTAATAGGCTACGTGAACGTTAGCGGGTACTTAGCCTACCTATGCAGTAGGCTAAAAGTAGTAGGCTATCATATCCTTGTTGCATTTTTAAACTGGCAGATGGGGGAGAAAGAAACGATTCAACTTTTACTTGTTTACTCACCTAATTTGGCTCTCTTCCAAATAATCCAGCCATGTAACTAACGCTACGTCCATTCGTGAAAATCATGATCACCATTTGTGCCATTTAACCACCCGCCCACTCAGACAGACATGATCCGGATCATGAGCTGCCGGTGTTAAACAACAGCCGTTTTTCCAATAATGTGGATCCTATACTAGGGTCTCAGATGGTCATGATCCACACTCGCGGGAGTGCGCATAAGGCGGCTAATTGTTTCTAAACATGCAGGCCGACCGGCTAGCAGCTGGTTATAATCCGGATTTCATTGCATGTTTAGAAGGGGCTTATGTGTATTGTTTGATCCTTCAATTGGTCACTTGTCACTCATCTTGATGAGCTGTCATGTAGCCTGAGTCTGAGGTAACCTGCATCTGTAAAGCCTCCACAGGTGTTCCAGAAGCAGCTGGTGACTGCCACCAATCTGCAGTAAAAAATAGCCCTGCTGACGTTCGCGTTCTTCTCTTCCTGCTTCCTGCTCTGTGGCTGCTTCCTGCTTCCTGCTCTGTGGCTGCTAGTCTCAGCTCCATAGCAGCCCGCTCTCATTCCCAATGCGTTCTACAGTATGTTGATGATTTGACAGGTTCCTTGGCGTCCCGATGCCGAGGCAAAAGGTAGGCCTAACCTTTCTCGTCAGAAACCGACGTTGTGGGAGAGGCGACCACTAGTCACTTGGTGGGCATGTAACGACAGTGCTCTGTTGTATCTGAAACGGACGTTGTGGGCGTAATGACCATCTCATGTTGAAGTAGGTCGCTGGCGCCCAAAGGTGAAGGTCCGGGATTGGCAGACCTGTAGCGTCCCCGTCTTGCAAGTGAGAGAGCGCGTATTCGACTCCAGAGCAAGGCACTTGGTGTTTGAACCCTAACCAAAACCATAACCCTAACCTGAGCCAAGTTGCATTGTTGCCTAAACCTACACTTAACAAAGTTGCTTTGTTAAAAAACAACTTTTACTTCAATTTGTAATGGTGGATGAACGTGGGCGTGTCGGTATACTGGGCCAAAGGATCCTGACAAATAGACACATATGGCTGCCAGCGTAACGAATGACTGAGTCGTTGTGAGTGGTAGCGAGTAAGTTGATTAGACTCACTCCTGATTATAAAGGCCCGTTAACCATCTCCGCCAAGGGGCTTAGTTCTCTTAGCATAGTGGTAAGTACGTGTATATATATACTGTATATATATACTCTATATATATATATATATACTTAGTTCTCTTAGCATAGTGGTAAGTACAGTACGTGCGCTTTGGAAGCGGGAGGTCAGTGGATGGAATCCAGCTCCACCCCTGGGCAAGCCCCTAACATGGGTTGCTGCCAGTGCTGTGAATACAACGCAGGTTACACAACGCAGGTTGCCGTGACCCGGATGCCCAGTGGGTGTGGAGTGAGTTTGAGGGCGTGAGTGGTAGCGACTAGCGAGTAGGTTGGTTAAACTCACTCCCCAATAATAAAGGCCTGCAGCTCCAGCATAGTGGTTACTGGTGAGCGCCGTGAGGTCGGTGGAACAAATCCCCTGGGCAAGACGTTAACATGGGTTGCTGCCAGTGCTGTCAACACAACACAAGTTCCACCAGCTCACTGCTGTGCTGGCCACGCCCGCAGCAAATTCTATATTATGGCCCCAAAACATCCCTAACATCATTGAAAAACCAATTTCATGCAAATGGGGGATTACAGTATGACATGAGCACACAGAGTCACAGACGACTGAAAATGTGTAATGTCTTTTATTTATTGATAGTTTAAAGAAATTGGCTATTCCAGCTTTAAGAAGCAGAGAATTTCAGTCACGGTTCAGTGGTTTGGTATTTGTATGATGCAGGCTGTACGGGTCAAGAGTTATTAAAGGCTGAAGAAAATCTCTGCTCTCAGACACGAAGAAGATGACAGCACTTACAAGGCTGCGTAACAGTCCTGCAGCACTCTGCTTTGAGATGACAGCACTTACAAGGCTGCGTAACAGTCCTGCAGCACTCTGCTTTGAGATGACAGCACTTACAAGGCTGCGTAACAGTCCTGCAGCACTCTGCTTTGAGATGACAGCACTTACAAGGCTGCGTAACAGTCCTGCAGCACTCTGCTTTGAGATGACAGCACTTACAGGGCTGTGTAACAGTCCTGCAGCACTCTGCTTTGAGATGACAGCACAAGGCTGTGTAACAGTCCTGCAGCACTCTGCTTTGAGATGACAGCACTTACAAGGCTGCGTAACAGTCCTGCAGCACTCTGCTTTGAGATGACAGCACTTACAAGGCTGCGTAACAGTCCTGCAGCACTCTGCTTTAAGATGACAACACTTACAGGACTGCGTAACAGTCCTGCAGCACTCTGCTTTGAGATGACAGCACTTACAAGGCTGTGTAACAGTCCTGCAGCACTCTGCTTTGAGATGACAACACTTACAAGGCTGCGTAACAGTCCTGCAGCACTCTGCTTTGAGATGACAGCACTTACAAGGCTGCGTAACAGTCCTGCAGCACTCTGCTTTGAGATGACAGCACTTACAGGGCTGTGTAACAGTCCTGCAGCACTCTGCTTTGACATGACAGCACTTACAAGGCTGTGTAACAGTCCTGCAGCACTCTGCTTTGAGATGACAACACTTACAAGGCTGTGTAACAGTCCTGCAGCACTCTGCTTTGACATGACAGCACTTACAGGGCTGCGTAACAGTCCTGCAGCACTCTGCTTTGAGATGACAGCACTTACAAGGCTGTGTAACAGTCCTGCAGCACTCTGCTTTGAGATGACAACACTTACAAGGCTGTGTAACAGTCCTGCAGCACTCTGCTTTGACATGACAGCACTTACAGGGCTGCGTAACAGTCCTGCAGCACTCTGCTTTGAGATGACAGCACTTACAAGGCTGCGTAACAGTCCTGCAGCACTCTGCTTTGAGATGACAGCACAAGGCTGCGTAACAGTCCTGCAGCGCTCTGCTTTGAGATGACAGCACAAGGCTGCGTAACAGTCCTGCAGCGCTCTGCTTTGAGATGACAGCACTTACAAGGCTGCGTAACAGTCCTGCAGCACTCTGCTTTGAGATGACAGCACTTACAAGGCTGTGTAACAGTCCTGCAGCACTCTGCTTTGACATGACAGCACTTACAGGGCTGCGTAACAGTCCTGCAGCACTCTGCTTTGAGATGACAGCACTTACAAGGCTGCGTAACAGTCCTGCAGCACTCTGCTTTGAGATGACAGCACTTACAAGGATGCGTAACAGTCCTGCAGCACTCTGCTTTGAGATGACAGCACTTACAAGGCTGTGTAACAGTCCTGCAGCACTCTGCTTTGAGATGACAGCACTTACAAGGCTGCGTAACAGTCCTGCAGCGCTCTGCTTTGAGATGATAGGACTTACAAGGCTGCGTAACAGTCCTGCAGCACTCTGCTTTGAGATGACAGCACTTACAAGGCTGCGTAACAGTCCTGCAGCACTCTGCTTTGAGATGACAGCACTTACAAGGCTGCGTAACAGTCCTGCAGCACTCTGCTTTGAGATGACAGCACTTACAAGGCTGCGTAACAGTCCTGCAGCACTCTGCTTTGAGATGACAGCACTTACAAGGCTGCGTAACAGTCCTGCAGCACTCTGCTTTGAGATGACAGCACTTACAGGGCTGTGTAACAGTCCTGCAGCACTCTGCTTTGAGATGACAGCACAAGGCTGTGTAACAGTCCTGCAGCACTCTGCTTTGAGATGACAGCACTTACAAGGCTGCGTAACAGTCCTGCAGCACTCTGCTTTGAGATGACAGCACTTACAAGGCTGCGTAACAGTCCTGCAGCACTCTGCTTTAAGATGACAACACTTACAGGACTGCGTAACAGTCCTGCAGCACTCTGCTTTGAGATGACAGCACTTACAAGGCTGTGTAACAGTCCTGCAGCACTCTGCTTTGAGATGACAACACTTACAAGGCTGCGTAACAGTCCTGCAGCACTCTGCTTTGAGATGACAGCACTTACAAGGCTGCGTAACAGTCCTGCAGCACTCTGCTTTGAGATGACAGCACTTACAGGGCTGTGTAACAGTCCTGCAGCACTCTGCTTTGACATGACAGCACTTACAAGGCTGTGTAACAGTCCTGCAGCACTCTGCTTTGAGATGACAACACTTACAAGGCTGTGTAACAGTCCTGCAGCACTCTGCTTTGACATGACAGCACTTACAGGGCTGCGTAACAGTCCTGCAGCACTCTGCTTTGAGATGACAGCACTTACAAGGCTGTGTAACAGTCCTGCAGCACTCTGCTTTGAGATGACAACACTTACAAGGCTGTGTAACAGTCCTGCAGCACTCTGCTTTGACATGACAGCACTTACAGGGCTGCGTAACAGTCCTGCAGCACTCTGCTTTGAGATGACAGCACTTACAAGGCTGCGTAACAGTCCTGCAGCACTCTGCTTTGAGATGACAGCACAAGGCTGCGTAACAGTCCTGCAGCGCTCTGCTTTGAGATGACAGCACAAGGCTGCGTAACAGTCCTGCAGCGCTCTGCTTTGAGATGACAGCACTTACAAGGCTGCGTAACAGTCCTGCAGCACTCTGCTTTGAGATGACAGCACTTACAAGGCTGTGTAACAGTCCTGCAGCACTCTGCTTTGACATGACAGCACTTACAGGGCTGCGTAACAGTCCTGCAGCACTCTGCTTTGAGATGACAGCACTTACAAGGCTGCGTAACAGTCCTGCAGCACTCTGCTTTGAGATGACAGCACTTACAAGGATGCGTAACAGTCCTGCAGCACTCTGCTTTGAGATGACAGCACTTACAAGGCTGTGTAACAGTCCTGCAGCACTCTGCTTTGAGATGACAGCACTTACAAGGCTGCGTAACAGTCCTGCAGCGCTCTGCTTTGAGATGATAGGACTTACAAGGCTGCGTAACAGTCCTGCAGCACTCTGCTTTGAGATGACAGCACTTACAAGGCTGCGTAACAGTCCTGCAGCACTCTGCTTTGAGATGACAGCACTTACAAGGCTGCGTAACAGTCCTGCAGCACTCTGCTTTGAGATGACAGCACTTACAAGGCTGCGTAACAGTCCTGCAGCACTCTGCTTTGAGATGACAGCACTTACAAGGCTGGGTAACAGTCCTGCAGCACTCTGCTTTGAGATGACAGCACTTACAAGGCTGCGTAACAGTCCTGCAGCACTCTGCTTTGAGATGACAGCACTTACAAGGCTGCGTAACAGTCCTGCAGCACTCTGCTTTAAGATGACAACACTTACAGGACTGCGTAACAGTCCTGCAGCACTCTGCTTTGAGATGACAGCACTTACAAGGCTGTGTAACAGTCCTGCAGCACTCTGCTTTGAGATGACAACACTTACAAGGCTGCGTAACAGTCCTGCAGCACTCTGCCTTGAGATGACAGCACTTACAGGGCTGTGTAACAGTCCTGCAGCACTCTGCTTTGAGATGACAGCACAAGGCTGTGTAACAGTCCTGCAGCACTCTGCTTTGAGATGACAGCACTTACAAGGCTGCGTAACAGTCCTGCAGCACTCTGCTTTGAGATGACAGCACTTACAAGGCTGCGTAACAGTCCTGCAGCACTCTGCTTTAAGATGACAACACTTACAGGACTGCGTAACAGTCCTGCAGCACTCTGCTTTGAGATGACAGCACTTACAAGGCTGTGTAACAGTCCTGCAGCACTCTGCTTTGAGATGACAACACTTACAAGGCTGTGTAACAGTCCTGCAGCACTGTGCTTTGACATGACAGCACTTACAGGGCTGCGTAACAGTCCTGCAGCACTCTGCTTTGAGATGACAGCACTTACAAGGCTGCGTAACAGTCCTGCAGCACTCTGCTTTGAGATGACAGCACAAGGCTGCGTAACAGTCCTGCAGCGCTCTGCTTTGAGATGACAGCACTTACAAGGCTGCGTAACAGTCCTGCAGCACTCTGCTTTGAGATGACAGCACTTACAAGGCTGCGTAACAGTCCTGCAGCACTCTGCTTTGAGATGACAGCACTTACAAGGCTGTGTAACAGTCCTGCAGCACTCTGCTTTGAGATGACAACACTTACAAGGCTGTGTAACAGTCCTGCAGCACTGTGCTTTGACATGACAGCACTTACAAGGCTGCGTAACAGTCCTGCAGCACTCTGCTTTGAGATGACAGCACTTACAAGGCTGTGTAACAGTCCTGCAGCACTCTGCTTTGAGATGACAACACTTACAAGGCTGTGTAACAGTCCTGCAGCACTGTGCTTTGACATGACAGCACTTACAGGGCTGCGTAACAGTCCTGCAGCACTCTGCTTTGAGATGACAGCACTTACAAGGCTGCGTAACAGTCCTGCAGCACTCTGCTTTGAGATGACAGCACAAGGCTGCGTAACAGTCCTGCAGCGCTCTGCTTTGAGATGACAGCACTTACAAGGCTGCGTAACAGTCCTGCAGCACTCTGCTTTGAGATGACAGCACTTACAAGGCTGTGTAACAGTCCTGCAGCACTCTGCTTTGACATGACAGCACTTACAGGGCTGCGTAACAGTCCTGCAGCACTCTGCTTTGAGATGACAGCACTTACAAGGCTGCGTAACAGTCCTGCAGCACTCTGCTTTGAGATGACAGCACTTACAAGGATGCGTAACAGTCCTGCAGCACTCTGCTTTGAGATGACAGCACTTACAAGGCTGTGTAACAGTCCTGCAGCACTCTGCTTTGAGATGACAGCACTTACAAGGCTGCGTAACAGTCCTGCAGCGCTCTGCTTTGAGATGACAGCACTTACAAGGCTGCGTAACAGTCCTGCAGCGCTCTGCTTTGAGATGACAGCACTTACAAGGCTGCGTAACAGTCCTGCAGCACTCTGCTTTGAGATGACAGCACTTACAAGGCTGCGTAACAGTCCTGCAGCACTCTGCTTTGAGATGACAGCACTTACAAGGCTGCGTAACAGTCCTGCAGCACTCTGCTTTGAGATGACAGCACTTACAAGGCTGGGTAACAGTCCTGCAGCACTCTGCTTTGAGATGACAACACTTACAAGGCTGTGTAACAGTCCTGCAGCACTCTGCTTTGAGATGACAGCACTTACAAGGCTGTGTAACAGTCCTGCATAACAGTCCTGCAGCACTCTGCTTTGAGATGACAGCACTTACAGGGCTGCGTAACAGTCCTGCAGCACTCTGCTTTGAGATGACAGCACTTACAAGGCTGCGTAACAGTCCTGCAGCACTCTGCTTTGAGATGACAGCACTTACAAGGCTGCGTAACAGTCCTGCAGCACTCTGCTTTGAGATGACAGCACTTACAAGGCTGTGTAACAGTCCTGCAGCACTCTGCTTTGAGATGACAGCACTTACAAGGCTGCGTAACAGTCCTGCAGCACTCTGCTTTGAGATGACAGCACTTACAAGGCTGCGTAACAGTCCTGCAGCACTCTGCTTTGAGATGACAACACTTACAAGGCTGCGTAACAGTCCTGCAGCACTCTGCTTTGAGATGACAGCACTTACAAGGCTGCGTAACAGTCCTGCAGCGCTCTGCTTTGAGATGACAGCACTTACAAGGCTGTGTAACAGTCCTGCAGCACTCTGCTTTGACATGACAGCACTTACAGGGCTGCGTAACAGTCCTGCAGCACTCTGCTTTGAGATGACAGCACTTACAAGGCTGCGTAACAGTCCTGCAGCACTCTGCTTTGAGATGACAGCACTTACAAGGCTGCGTAACAGTCCTGCAGCACTCTGCTTTGAGAGGACAGCACTTACAAGGCTGCGTAACAGTCCTGCAGCGCTCTGCTTTGAGATGACAGCACTTACAAGGCTGTGTAACAGTCCTGCAGCACTCTGCTTTGACATGACAGCACTTACAGGGCTGCGTAACAGTCCTGCAGCACTCTGCTTTAAGATGACAGCACTTACAGGGCTGTGTAACAGTCCTGCAGCACTCTGCTTTGAGATGACAGCACTTACAAGGCTGTGTAACAGTCCTGCAGCACTCTGCTTTGAGATGACAGCACTTACAAGGCTGCGTAACAGTCCTGCAGCACTCTGCTTTAAGATGACAGCACTTACAAGGCTGCGTAACAGTCCTGCAGCACTCTGCTTTAAGATGACAGCACTTACAAGGCTGCGTAACAGTCCTGCAGCACTCTGCTTTGAGATGACAGCACTTACAGGGCTGCGTAACAGTCCTGCAGCACTCTGCTTTGAGATGACAGCACTTACAAGGCTGCGTAACAGTCCTGCAGCACTCTGCTTTGAGATGACAACACTTACAAGGCTGCGTAACAGTCCTGCAGCACTCTGCTTTGAGATGACAGCACTTACAAGGCTGCGTAACAGTCCTGCAGCACTCTGCTTTAAGATGACAGCACTTACAAGGCTGCGTAACAGTCCTGCAGCACTCTGCTTTGAGATGACAGCACTTACAGGGCTGCGTAACAGTCCTGCAGCACTCTGCTTTGAGATGACAGCACTTACAAGGCTGTGTAACAGTCCTGCAGCACTCTGCTTTGAGATGACAGCACTTACAAGGCTGCGTAACAGTCCTGCAGCACTCTGCTTTGAGATGACAGCACTTACAAGGCTGCGTAACAGTCCTGCAGCACTCTGCTTTGAGATGACAGCACTTACAAGGCTGCGTAACAGTCCTGCAGCACTCTGCTTTGAGATGACAGCACTTACAAGGCTGCGTAACAGTCATGCAGCACTCTGCTTTGAGATGACAGCACTTACAAGGCTGCGTAACAGTCCTGCAGCGCTCTGCTTTGACATGACATCACTTACAAGGCTGCGTAACAGTCCTGCAGCACTCTGCTTTGAGATGACAACACTTACAAGGCTGTGTAACAGTCCTGCAGCACTCTGCTTTGAGATGACAACACTTACAAGGCTGCGTAACAGTCCTGCAGCACTCTGCTTTGAGATGACAGCACTTACAAGGCTGCGTAACAGTCCTGCAGCACTCTGCTTTGAGATGACAGCACTTACAAGGCTGCGTAACAGTCCTGCAGCACTCTGCTTTGAGATGACAGCACTTACAAGGCTGCGTAACAGTCCTGCAGCACTCTGCTTTGAGATGACAGCACTTACAGGGCTGTGTAACAGTCCTGCAGCACTCTGCTTTGAGATGACAGCACTTACAAGGCTGCGTAACAGTCCTGCAGCACTCTGCTTTAAGATGACAGCACTTACAGGGCTGCGTAACAGTCCTGCAGCACTCTGCTTTAAGATGACAGCACTTACAGGGCTGCGTAACAGTCCTGCAGCACTCTGCTTTGAGATGACAGCACTTACAAGGCTGCGTAACAGTCCTGCAGCACTCTGCTTTGAGATGACAGCACTTACAGGGCTGCGTAACAGTCCTGCAGCACTCTGCTTTGACATTGAACGGGGACGCAAGGACAAATGTCTTCATCCTGTACAGTATGTAGCACAAACCATCTGAAGAGGTCTATTCAAGTCTATTGAAGATGCAGGTTTTGTCACTTCAATCCACAGCGTGAGCTCTTTTACAGCTTGCTAACACCATGTAACAGAACCTATGGACAACAGAATCTTCAAATCAATGTAGCACTTCCCCTCAGGGCTTCACTATCACTATAGAGGATTGCAGGAAGGAGCACATGTAAAAGGCAATGGGATTATTGTATAGGGATTTCTGTATAATGCATGAAATCAGGTCTGTGATGATTAACAAAATGAAATCAGGTCTGTGATGATTAACAAAATGAAATCAGGTCTGTGATGATTAACAAAATGAAATCAGATTTGTGATGATGAACAAAATGAAACAGAGAAGTTTGTGTTCAGCAAGATCATCTTCACAAACGAGGACCACTTTTATGGCTTTTGAAGCCTCAATGTGTTTTCTTAATGAAGCCTCAATGTGTTTTCTTAATGAAGCCTCAATGTGTTTTCTTAATGAAGCCTCAATGTGTTTTCTTAATGCAGTTTTCAGAAAACGAAGATGATCTTGCTGAACACAAACTTTGCTGTTTCATAAACTTCACAAAAATCCCAACGAACCAGGAGGGGCTTCCGGGGAACCAGCAGTGCAGGAGGGGCTTCGCGGGTCATCCCTGCAGTTCTCTATTCAGTGGTGTCGATGTGTGCAAGCTGTGCAGATCTGCCTGTTTTCCACTCTATGCACCCTGCCTAGATCAGTTTGTGTCAGCTCTGAGAAAGCACAGTGTGGAGGTCAGTCAGCCAGTGTCAAGTGTGCCGGTGCACGGTGGAGCAGTGGTAGCGCTGTCGCCTCACAGCTAGAAGGTCCTGGGTTCGATTCCCGCCTGGGACGCTGTGAGCACTGAAGGAGTGCATGCCCGTCCGCATGTTCTCGAGTGCCCACTGCCCGGGTGGGGTCGTCAAAAGGGCCTTTCTGTGTGGAGTTTGCATGTTCTCCCCATGCCCCCTGGGGGTTTCCCTCATATAGGAACCCCTCACCAAAACATGCAATATCCTGGTTGCTGATGTGGTGCCTCCTCTGGTCGTTAGGGGTGCCTGTTCGGAGGGAGGGGAACTGGTTGGAATAGCGTGATATGTCCTACCGGTGAAGCTTCCCCTGTCAGGTGAAAAGAAGCGACTGGCTACTGCCCATGTGTCGGAGGAAGCATGGAGCCAGTTTCGGCTCTCCCCAGATCGGCAGAGGGTGGAGCAGCAACCAGGATAAATAAATTAAAATTAGCACTAACGGGGGATAAAATGGAATTAAAAAAATCTGGGGGGAAAAAGTGTGAAATAAGACATTTTTGGCATGATTGTTGTTAAACGTAATTAAACCCAAGGAAAAATGAAGGCAATGCAGAAGTGTTTTAAACCTGAATTTGTTCTAATGGCCAGCAGGGGGCGACTCCAACCGATGCAAAAAGAAGTCAGATTGTATGGAAGTCAATGGGAGAATGACCCTACAGTACTTCTCACTTGACCTCACTAAACACTTTCCTTATGAGTCTTCTTCAGTATGGCATGCTATTTTGTAAATGATGGTTTGGACTACGGTTTAAAGCACGATTGACAGGTCGCCTGTTCAGTGATCGGGCAGCTCGCCAATCACAGACCAATAGCAGGGGGCTCTGTGGGAGTACCCTGATCTTGCACTAGCTGCTTCTGACTCCAAATAACCAAGATGGTGACGGTCAAAATGACAAACTCAAGCCTTCAAAACCTCCACAAACCAATGGCCCATGGGTGGCTACCTCCATATTTTTATACAGTCTATGATCAACCCACATTTTTGTAAAGTCTGACACCTAATGGAAAAGTAGGGTACTGAACTGGCCATTTTCCATTGACTGGTCTTTGGTGCCAGGTGGTGACATCACCTGACTCCAAAGACCAGTCAATAGCAGATATTAATAATAATAATTGATTGGATTTATATAGCGCCTTTCAAGACACTCAAAGCGCTTCACATATCAGGGGAGGGAGGGGGAGGGAACTCAACTCAACCACCACCGATGTGTAGCACCCACCTGGGTGATGTGTAGCACCCACCTGGGTGATGTGTAGCACCCACCTGGGTGATGTGTAGCACCCACCTGGGTGATGTGTAGCACCCACCTGGGTGATGTGTAGCACCCACCTGGGTGATGTGTAGCACCCACCTGGGTGATGCACGGCAGCCAGTTTACACCAGAACGCTCACCACACATCAGCCTATCACGGTGGAGAGTTGAGGACTGAATGTGCCAATTAAGTAACAAGGGATGATTATGTGGCCATGATTGAAGGAAGGACCTGGGTTTAACGTCTCATCTGAAGGACAGTGCTCACAGTCCCCGTCTCTGCCCTGGGGCGATTATTCATCAGATCAGATTATTCATCAGACCATTCGGACCAGAGTATCCGAGGCCAGACCTGCTTAGCTTCCAAAGGAAAGCCAGTAATGTAATGCAGGAGCCACTGGTGCTGACACCAGACTGCAGTGCTGACTTTTCAGATGGCCAGTTCACTACCCCACTTTTCACCATTAGGTGTCAGACTTCACCACAGATTTGGCACCAACAAGCCAATGAAGGTTCATATTGCACGTATAGGTTTATCAGTTACTGTATGTTTTTGAGTCAATGTAACCCCCTGAGGGAGGGAGGGAGGAAGTGTAAGGACAGGTTCTATTTCATAATATTCCTTCAGTGTCTCGCTATGGGGTAACATCTCATGTGGGGGTACAATGAGATGTTACCCAATAATAACAACTTTATTTATATAACACTTTTCAAAACAGAGTTTACAAAGTGCTGTACATACATAAAAACAGTAGAGGGAGTTAAGTACAAAGTTTCAGTTAAAAAAGCAAGATTTCAAAGGCAAATTACAAATATAAATATAAAAGAAAAAATGAATAAGAAAAACAAGACAAGAGAAGTATAAAATAGCGATAAACATAGAAGAAATAAATAAATAAATAAAAGCACCAGAATCAAGTTTTTTTTAACTAAATGTTTTATTAAGACACCTGGGAAATTTGAACAAATTCATAAAAGATTACATATACTTTTTTTTGCAAGACATGACAGAGAAAGAAATACAGACATAACATGGGTCAAAACCTAAGCTGAAGTTGATTGTATAGACTGATAGTGATGCAGCAGTCAGTCAGTGGCCTAGGACATAGAACAGAAAGAAACAAGACAGAGATGAAACATGAAGAATTAAGAAACCGCTTTAAACAGGTGTGTTTTGAGGAGTGATTTAAAATGTGGCACTGATTTAGCACACTTGATATGCTCAGGCAGGTTCCATAGTCTAGGGCTCTGAAAAAGCACAGTCACCTTTCGTTTTTAGCCGTGTCTTAGGAACAGATAGAAGAGCTTCTGCGCGTCTCAGCAGGGCTGTATTACTGAACGGGCCTACCGGGCCCAGGCCCAGGGGCCCGAGAGCTCAGGGGGCCCATGAGCTAGAGTCTCTTCGCAGGCCACCACAGGCGGCCTGCGAAGAGACTCTAACTGATGGGGCCCCTGAGCTCACTTCGCAGCTGAGACTCTAGCTTATGGGCCCCCTGAGCTCACTTCGCAGCTGAGACTCTAGCTTATGGGCCCCTGAGCTCACTTCGCAGGCGGCCTGCTAAGAGACTCTAGCTCAGGGGTGCCCAAATTCTTTCCCATGAAGGGCCAAAACTCAATCTGGGTGGAGGGCCGAGGGCCAAAAATAAACGTTGTGGAATTACATTAAAATGTATTGTGTTTTATAGAAAATTAACATTCTAAATCTAAAATAACATTTCAATATAATAATCTACTTTTTATCTGTTTGGTAATTGTAATAATTTGCAATTGGTTATATATATTTAAAAAAAAACATCTGCATTTGTGGGGAGCTTAAACATTTAATCAGTAAACACCCAGTTAAAAACAGTTGTATTTTCCACCTTTGTAATCAAGAGAGAAATTTGACTTAATTCACAACTTGAAAAATCCTCAAGGTACTTTGAAAAGCAGCTTTATTGTCCATCTTTTGTAAACAATTTGCCATGACAATTTGCAGGGATGCAATCTCAGGAGTGAACACAGTATATATCCGCAGCCACATTCAGACACTGTTTCACAAAGTCACCACATGAAAAAGCGTGTCCATCCTTTGCAATCAGTGCAGATATCTGATAACTTGCCCGAGTTGCATTCTGGATAAAAAAAATCGGGGCCAAATTCTTTTTTTTTTTTTTTTGCGCTGTGAGGGGGGGACCGTGAGGGGGGCAGGCCCAGGGGCCCGTGAAGTCATAATCCGTCTATGCGTCTCAGGGAGTGTGTTTGGTCGCACGGGGTGAGAAGCTCAGGAAATGTAAAGAAGCTAAAATTGGAGCAATACGGTCACACTTTTCGGAACCGGTAAAGAGTCGAGCTGCAGCATTTTGAATGAGTTTGACGCTTTGGAGAGGCTTTTGGGAGAGACAAGTGTATAGGGAGTTACAATAATCGAGACGTGATGAGACATGAAAGCATGAACGACCTTTTCCAGATCGGTGGGTGACATAAATTAATTAATTTGATATATATTCCGTAACTGATGAAAATAGTATTGGATAACCTATTTCATGTGGAGGTAAAAGTAAAGTGTATGACCCCAGATTTGGTGTCATTCAGCTGAGGAAAGTTTTTGGACATCCACGATTTGATATCGGCTTAGCAATTATGAAGGGTTTGTAGGCTGTCATCGTGTTTGATCAGCAGGTGAAGTTGTGTGTCGTCATGTTTGATCAGCAGGTGAAGTTGTGTCATCATGTTTGATCAGCAGGTGAAGTTGTGTCGTCATGTTTGATCAGCAGGTGAAGTTGTGTCGTCATGTTTGATCAGCAGGTGAAGTTGTGTCGTCATGTTTGATCAGCAGGTGAAGTTGTGTCGTCATGTTTGATCAGCAGGTGAAGTTGTGTCGTCATGTTTGATCAGCAGGTGAAGTTGTGTCATCATGTTTGATCAGCAGGTGAAGTTGTGTCATCATGTTTGATCAGCAGGTGAAGTTGTGTGTCGTCGTGTTTGATCAGCAGGTGAAGTTGTGTCATCGGCATAGAAATTAAACTGAATGTTGTGTTTGCAAATTATGTCACCCAGGGGGAGCATGTAAAGGGAGAAGGTGATTGGGCCAGAAATTTAGCTTTGGGGAATGCCATAGTGGGAGGGAAGACAATAGCAATACACCTCACTCATATTGGTCATAGAACCAGGGTTATGTTCATAACCATAAGTTCTATTTCATGAAATTCACTCGGTGTCTTGCTGTGGGGTGCCATCTCATGGTACCCCCATAAGATGTTACACCATAGCGAAACACCTGGCTGATATTACTTATAGAAGTAGCGTTATGTTCATAACCTTAAGATTTTTCCTATCCTATGATGAGTAAAAGCAATTCTTTTTGTTTTTTCTACTGACGCTGTTCTTATATCTTGCTCACACCATTTGAAAGCCATGACTCAAATCTATGTAGTGGTGTGTCACAGATTATTGCATAGTATGTATTTCATTGATGAAACCAAGCCTCTGTTTTCCAAAGGTATAAGAAATATGGTTTAAAACTAAAAGCTATTTTCAAGCTGTCAAGCTGTTTCTTAATTTCTGCTAATGTTCAGAGGTACACTGGTGGGAAAACAAAGGTTTGGTTTTAGGCACAGGATGACTTTAACTGTGTGATTGACCATCGTTCTCAGGCAAGGGACCAGAGACCCTGTATGCCGGACAAAAACTCAATGATAATGAGTGGCATACGGTACGCGTGGTCCGCCGGGGAAAAACCTACAAGCTAACAGTTGACGATGATGTAGCAGAAGGTATTTAACTGCATCCCCTCGGTTTATCCTTGAGAGCACATTTTATATCTGTTGCCTTTGTGAATGGATTCGCACCATTGTGTGGTGTTTTAGCATAGAAATAGTAGACCACAATTTTGAAAAAAAGAAAAACGTACAAATGAGCATGTAGCGTACTAGTCTCTCAAGCCAGTCTATCTCTTCCACAATCTTCGAATGCTCAAGGGACAGTCTGTACTTTAGCCCATTAACATTTGGACAGAGGAAGTTGTCATCTTCCAATGGGGGGGGGGGCTTCAGACCGGAAGGAAGTTCAATGGTATTGGACCAATCACGACACGTTCATTTCTGCCCAGCAACTAGCTAGGTAAGATTCAACTAGTTTGTTTTCCAGTCGGAGCTAAAGTGGGGAAATGAGCGGATACCTGCCCTCTTTTGACCGGATATCCTGCCTTATTTTTGGACCAACTTTGAGAGCTGCTGAAGTACAGACAGGTGGGAGCATTTCTAAATTGCAGGAGCCAACATGTCTGTCTTGAGAGACTAGTTTGCAACCATCCAATATCTTTCATGCTATTTTCTCCTTAAATTGAACCCTTTTGTTAGTGTCAGACAGTGTTGTCTTTTTGTTTTGTTTTGTGTCTTTCTTTTCAACCCCTCCCCTCCACCCTGCCCCCTCTCCTCTCCAGGACAAATGGCGGGTGACCACACTCGTCTGGAGTTCCACAACATCGAGACAGGCATCATGACGGAGCGCCGCTTCCTGTCCAGCATTCCATCCAGCTTCATTGGCCATCTGCAAAGCCTTAGGTGTTTACACTTCCAATGTACATCACTGTAAAGCCTTAGGTGTTTACACTTCCAATGTACATCACTGTAAAGCCTTAGGTGTTTACACTTCCAATGTACATCACTGTAAAGCCTTAGGTGTTTACACTTCCAATGTACATCACTGTAAAGCCTTAGGTGTTTACACTTCCAATGTACATCACTGTAAAGCCTTAGGTGTTTACACTTCCAATGTACATCACTGTAAAGCCTTAGGTGTTTACACTTCCAATGTACATCACTGTAAAGCCTTAGGTGTTTACACTTCCAATGTACATCACTGTAAAGCCTTAGGTGTTTACACTTCCAATGTACATCACTGTAAAGCCTTAGGTGTTTACACTTCCAATGTACATCACTGTAAAGCCTTAGGTGTTTACACTTCCAATGTACATCACTGTAAAGCCTTAGGTGTTTACACTTCCAATGTACATCACTGTAAAGCCTTAGGTGTTTACACTTCCAATGTACATCACTGCAAAGCCTTAGGTGTTTACACTTCCAATGTACATCACTGCAAAGCCTTAGGTGTTTACACTTCCAATGTACATCACTGTAAAGCCTTAGGTGTTTACACTTCCAATGTACATCACTGCAAAGCCTTAGGTGTTTACACTTCCAATGTACATCACTGTAAAGCCTTAGGTGTTTACACTTCCAATGTACATCACTGTAAAGCCTTAGGTGTTTACACTTCCAATGTACATCACTGTAAAGCCTTAGGTGTTTACACTTCCAATGTACATCACTGTAAAGCCTTAGGTGTTTACACTTCCAATGTACATCACTGTAAAGCCTTAGGTGTTTACACTTCCAATGTACATCACTGTAAAGCCTTAGGTGTTTACACTTCCAATGTACATCACTGTAAAGCCTTAGGTGTTTACACTTCCAATGTACATCACTGTAAAGCCTTAGGTGTTTACACTTCCAATGTACATCACTGTAAAGCCTTAGGTGTTTACACTTCCAATGTACATCACTGTAAAGCCTTAGGTGTTTACACTTCCAATGTACATCACTGTAAAGCCTTAGGTGTTTACACTTCCAATGTACATCACTGTAAAGCCTTAGGTGTTTACACTTCCAATGTACATCACTGTAAAGCCTTAGGTGTTTACACTTCCAATGTACATCACTGTAAAGCCTTAGGTGTTTACACTTCCAATGTACATCACTGTAAAGCCTTAGGTGTTTACACTTCCAATGTACATCACTGTAAAGCCTTAGGTGTTTACACTTCCAATGTACATCACTGCAAAGCCTTAGGTGTTTACACTTCCAATGTACATCACTGTAAAGCCTTAGGTGTTTACACTTCCAATGTACATCACTGTAAAGCCTTAGGTGTTTACACTTCCAATGTACATCACTGCAAAGCCTTAGGTGTTTACACTTCCAATGTACATCACTGTAAAGCCTTAGGTGTTTACACTTCCAATGTACATCACTGTAAAGCCTTAGGTGTTTACACTTCCAATGTACATCACTGTAAAGCCTTAGGTGTTTACACTTCCAATGTACATCACTGTAAAGCCTTAGGTGTTTACACTTCCAATGTACATCACTGTAAAGCCTTAGGTGTTTACACTTCCAATGTACATCACTGTAAAGCCTTAGGTGTTTACACTTCCAATGTACATCACTGTAAAGCCTTAGGTGTTTACACTTCCAATGTACATCACTGCAAAGCCTTAGGTGTTTACACTTCCAATGTACATCACTGTAAAGCCTTAGGTGTTTACACTTCCAATGTACATCACTGTAAAGCCTTAGGTGTTTACACTTCCAATGTACATCACTGTAAAGCCTTAGGTGTTTACACTTCCAATGTACATCACTGTAAAGCCTTAGGTGTTTACACTTCCAATGTACATCACTGTAAAGCCTTAGGTGTTTACACTTCCAATGTACATCACTGCAAAGCCTTAGGTGTTTACACTTCCAATGTACATCACTGTAAAGCCTTAGGTGTTTACACTTCCAATGTACATCACTGTAAAGCCTTAGGTGTTTACACTTCCAATGTACATCACTGTAAAGCCTTAGGTGTTTACACTTCCAATGTACATCACTGTAAAGCCTTAGGTGTTTACACTTCCAATGTACATCACTGTAAAGCCTTAGGTGTTTACACTTCCAATGTACATCACTGTAAAGCCTTAGGTGTTTACACTTCCAATGTACATCACTGTAAAGCCTTAGGTGTTTACACTTCCAATGTACATCACTGTAAAGCCTTAGGTGTTTACACTTCCAATGTACATCACTGCAAAGCCTTAGGTGTTTACACTTCCAATGTACATCACTGTAAAGCCTTAGGTGTTTACACTTCCAATGTACATCACTGTAAAGCCTTAGGTGTTTACACTTCCAATGTACATCACTGTAAAGCCTTAGGTGTTTACACTTCCAATGTACATCACTGCAAAGCCTTAGGTGTTTACACTTCCAATGTACATCACTGTAAAGCCTTAGGTGTTTACACTTCCAATGTACATCACTGTAAAGCCTTAGGTGTTTACACTTCCAATGTACATCACTGTAAAGCCTTAGGTGTTTACACTTCCAATGTACATCACTGTAAAGCCTTAGGTGTTTACACTTCCAATGTACATCACTGTAAAGCCTTAGGTGTTTACACTTCCAATGTACATCACTGTAAAGCCTTAGGTGTTTACACTTCCAATGTACATCACTGTAAAGCCTTAGGTGTTTACACTTCCAATGTACATCACTGTAAAGCCTTAGGTGTTTACACTTCCAATGTACATCACTGCAAAGCCTTAGGTGTTTACACTTCCAATGTACATCACTGCAAAGCCTTAGGTGTTTACACTTCCAATGTACATCACTGTAAAGCCTTAGGTGTTTACACTTCCAATGTACATCACTGTAAAGCCTTAGGTGTTTACACTTCCAATGTACATCACTGTAAAGCCTTAGGTGTTTACACTTCCAATGTACATCACTGTAAAGCCTTAGGTGTTTACACTTCCAATGTACATCACTGTAAAGCCTTAGGTGTTTACACTTCCAATGTACATCACTGTAAAGCCTTAGGTGTTTACACTTCCAATGTACATCACTGTAAAGCCTTAGGTGTTTACACTTCCAATGTACATCACTGTAAAGCCTTAGGTGTTTACACTTCCAATGTACATCACTGTAAAGCCTTAGGTGTTTACACTTCCAATGTACATCACTGTAAAGCCTTAGGTGTTTACACTTCCAATGTACATCACTGTAAAGCCTTAGGTGTTTACACTTCCAATGTACATCACTGTAAAGCCTTAGGTGTTTACACTTCCAATGTACATCACTGTAAAGCCTTAGGTGTTTACACTTCCAATGTACATCACTGTACCTTTTAGTTTTCTAGTTTGCAGCTACAGTAAGTGGAGATTTATTTAGCTCAGTGTCTTCAGTAGGGATGGAACAATAAGACATTTTACAGTACGGTACAGTATCTTCCAACATATCACGGTATACAGTTATTTCACGATACAACACCCCCCCCCCCCCTCCTTTAATTCAATGTAAGTTACTATGGGCCCCATTCAAAAGTGGTTTGAAAGAAAAATATTCCTTAATTGAACTGAAAATAATATAAGAATGTTTATACAAGGGTCCTCCATTATGAATTTATTTGTAGTGGCATGTGGCGCCATGCATATTGCGTAACATATAGTGGGCACGTTTTTACAGGGAAAGCTTACAGTACAATAATCGCGGTTTCTTGATATCACAGTATACCTTAAAACGGTATATAATCACATCCCTAGTCTCCAGTATCCAGGAGTTTTTCCCTACAAAATATTCTTGACAGAAGTCTCGTTCTTCCAGACTTAAAATGTCAATTAAAAACAGATAGGTCCTTCTACATAAAGAATGTAACGTTAAAGCGGCCCTATTATGCTAATACAATTTATTATTCTTTTATTCTGGGACTCCACTAGAGTAGCTTTGCATGATTGACAGTTCAAAAAACTCCTTATTTATCTGGTGCTGTCCCTTTATGCAGCCCCTCACTTCAGCCTCTGTCTGAGCTTCTGTCTCTTTTTTAGCTGACAGCAGAAATACCGTGATAAAGAGTGTAACCATATTATTAATGTAACCATATTATTATTAATGTAACCATATTATTAATGTAACCATATTATTAATGTAACCATAGTGTCAAATAAACACTGGAACACGTCTCAAACAAACGTTAAAAACTATACATCACATCACTTACTGTATATGTTGACATTACGGTAGTTGGGTTTCCATCCAAAGGTATCGCAACTTTTAATCGAATCTTCAGAAAGTCGGCAAAAGAAAATGTGAAATAATGCGCGTTTCCATCTGCTGCTATCATTCAAATTATAGAGCTGTCAATCACCTTGTGTTTGAGGCTGTCTGAGCTGCTGATCAGCTGCTAGACCCCGATACAGCTCTATTAACTCATTGAGTGCCAATGACGACTTTAGTCGTCAATTGCTTTAGTAACGTTCAGTGCCAATGACGACTAAAGTCGTCAATTGCGTTTTTTGACGGTGGGACGTGGATCAAAGCCAGATCCATCTCCTGTAAAATTTTGGGGCATGTTGAATGTGTAAAAGCTATTTTACCGACCCATTAGGTGGCGACAGTGCTCTCCAGATTAGAGAAAGGCCAGGAGAAAAGAGAGAAGTCATGAGGAAACGGAAATGGCATCGATCGATATGCATGAAGCATAACGTTAGCTGTGCCTGTGAACAGCAGTCAATCTGCTGCCACAGTCCCTCCGTCTCCGCTGCAATAGCCCCTCCATATGATTTAGTTGGCGACACCAGCGTCTTTCTGAAAAGTTACATTATTCTCAGCTGGGAGCCGGCGACACGATGTGAAAAAGCGGGGGGATGCAGCGCACTTTTCAGTGCAGAGTCAGAGCAAAAGCAGAGCGAGAGCAAACACAGCAGCCCAGAGACACTCCCAAGGAGGAGGAGGAGGGGGGTGGGGCACGCAGGGCAGCAGAAAGCCCAGAAAGCCCAGAATCGGACGCAGCTTCACAGCTCACAACCGAAACCCCAGAAACGAGCGAGCCCGATCCAGACTGCCCCGACGAGCGGCCGCCATCCAGGCAGCAGACTCGCCTGACACAAGCAGCACTCAGAGCGAGCAGCAACATCATGACACACCCACGGAGGAGGAGTTTGCAGTAGAGGGGGGGTGGGGGTGCTGTTATATTGAAGGAAATTACTGTTCAGATGTTTCAGGTCAGAAAATATTAGTTTCAGAGTCAGTGATTTGCTTGAAATGCTATATTTCACAAAAGGCTCAATATCTCAGCTTCTAGATGGAAATGCCAATTTTTTCTGTTTTTGACCTATCTTCTCCGGCTGATAAGTAAAGAACGGAAAATGATATCAATAAACTTTTTTTTGCTGCTGATACAATAGAGTCTCATCGTTCTTTGTGCGTGTTCGGTGTTTACATAGTAATATCACACAATATTCTGTGGGCCTCGAGAAATCACTGAAAACGCTCTGAAACTCTGGCACTGGGAGCGTCCGTTCTCCAAAAGTGGCTGGCACTCAATGAGTTAAACACATCTAACGTTATTCATTTAAAGTTATTGGATGATCTACAAGTAGACAAAGTTACCATAACGCAATTTCTGGATTAGCAGTGCCAGGTGCGACTCGGCAACCATAACGTTATAATCCACCGAGCAGATAGTAAGTGAATGCAATTTCATTCAATTCTATAGTGAGTCGCCTTAAAGTTAATATCCCAGTCTTCTTCTGTTTACAACGGCGGGTATTGTGCTGTGTAGCCTATTTACCATTAGTTACCGTGTGTAGCCTATTTACCATTAGTTACTGTGTGTAGCCCTATTGTGTAGGCATGTCATGTTTTGCAGTGATCAAGGCAAACTTGATCACCTTTTGAATGGAGAGACAACGGAATATCGCTTAATCTGTTTCTACTGCATTTATCGCATTTTACTTTTATCGATACACCCAACCTTTCCACCTCCCTCAAGCGTGAAAACTTTTTTGCGATATTTGGAGGCTTTTGCAAATTTTGCAGCGTTTCCACTCAGTTTTTTTTTTCACAAATTGAAATTTGCATAAAAATAGGTGGATGGAAACCCGACTATTGTGAGTGAGAGCAGACGTAGCGGAATGGTTTGATGTATAATATATGTATTTAGTGTTAAAGGTGTGTGAACTGTCATAGTTTTAAAAGATGTGTATTTATAAAAAGTACAGCCTGTAAAGTCTGGTAGAGTTAATTTTGACATCACGCACTCAATGCTGACTCCATTGCGACCCCATTGGTTGGGTATGGTTTGAACAGTGCAGGGGGCTGGAGCAATGAGCGTCTATCTGACATCACCTAGACCCGTGTTCTCATTCAAATCTTACATCTCTCATTAAGAGCAGTCTAAATCCTGCGATTTTTGATAATGGGGATAACTTTCACGTAAGTTTACCTCATTATTTTAAACTTTGGCCACGTTTAATATGAACATCCAACATTGTAACAGTATATATATATATATATATATATATATATATATATATATATATGACACAAAATATGGAAAAGCATAATAAGTCCTCTTTAATGAGCGCCTATTCCTTCCCTTGTCCTCAGATTCAATGGCATGCTCTACATCGATCTGTGCAAGAACGGTGACATAGACTACTGTGAGCTCAACGCCCGCTTTGGGGTGCGCTCCATCATCGCCGACCCCGTCACCTTCAAGTCCAAGAGCAGCTACCTGAGCCTGGCCACGCTGCAGGCCTACACCTCCATGCACCTCTTCTTCCAGTTCAAGACCACCTCTCCAGATGGATTCATACTCTTCAACTCGGGAGACGGCAACGACTTCATCGCCGTAGAGCTGGTCAAAGGGTAATGGGACTTGTACTAGATAGTTGTACGCAAGTAGACTTGGGCGATATCCCAAATGTACAGTGGCAGCCAACTTGAATTGCTGGGAAGACTCATGGGGACCCATACAACCCATTCTCATTCAGATATCTTGAGGTGAGAGGTCGAGGGACCCCTTTGAAAATGGCCATGACAGTTTTTCCCTCTCCAAAATGTTGCCTAATTTTGGAGCGTTATTTAGCCCCCTTCCCAACAAGCTAGCATCACATCGTACCAATGGATGTTTTAGATCTTCTACTGTGGTTTCATATGCTACCAGTATCTTCACTCTGGCTTTAAAAATGAGCCTGCTACAGCCTCTGAAAGACAGTCATGTTGGCCGCGAACGCCGGCATCCTCAAGCAGTAGCGTTTTAGACTTGCAGTTACAGATCAGTGTGAATCCTTTTATTTTAAAATGGTATTTTCTTTGTTAACTGGATGCACTCAGCGTGTTAGGGTCAACAATGTTCTCTCAGAAACCAGGTCAATCAGTACTGGTGTCCCTCAGAGTATTGTCAGCTCCCTGGTCCTCTTCACACTGTACACAAATGACTGTACAAGAACCCACCCTGAGAACTACATCATTCAATTCTCAGATGATACAGCCATCCTTGGCCTATTGCACAAAGACAGAAGCTTAGCAGCTTACCTCTCTGGAATAGAAAGATTCATGCAATGGTGCGACAGCAACCATCTTGTGCTGAATGTGAGGAAGACCGAGGAGATGGTGTTTGACCCAAAGACAGTGGGTGACCCTAAGCCAGTGGTCATCCACAATGCACCCATCACTCAGGTCTGTTCTTATAAATACCTCGGGGTCCATATTGACAACACCCTCACCTGGAGGACCCATGTTGACAGTCTTTGCTCAAGACTTCAACAGCACATGTATTTCTTACGTAGACTGAGGCTTTTTGGAGTGGAGCAGAACTTCATGTTGCTTTTTTATCATGCCGTGTTAGAAAGTGTTATAAGGTATGGTATCACAGCCTGGTATGGTAACTTGACAGTGCAGCTCAAAGCACAGCTTGCTCACCTGGTGAAGACTGCCATGAAAATCAAGGGGATCACAAACCATCCATCCCTCCAAACCACCTATGAGCAGACAATCATCAGACAGAGTACCAGCTCTTACCTTCTGGTAGGAGATTCAGAGTCCCCAGAGGTGCTTGTAGCCTTTTTTTTGCAAGGTGCCGTCAGTGCCAACCACTAACTGTAAATGAGTGTACTGCATACTGTTTGGATGCTGTGTGCTACTTTCTACCATGTATGTTTCCAATGTGTGATTTTATCTACTGTGCAACTGCAGGACGGAGTCCAGCACAAATGTCCCTAAGGGGACAATAAAAGTATATAGTATCTTATCCAGTTCCAGCATCCAGGCCCACATGAAGTGACCATTTGAAATGACTGTAGTGTAAAGCAACTGGTCAAACATGCCCTGATGTTACGTGACATCATTTCTTGGTATCGAAGTCCTCAACATTCAAATAGTTGCCTCTTGCTGCCATGTGGAGGTGCCAGTGTGCAAAAACTGCATGATATAGGTTCATATGCAGAAAGACACGATGCCATTAATGTTCCGCATCTCTCAATAAGCCTTATTATCCCTTGCAGGTACGTCCACTATGTGTTTGACCTCGGCAACGGGCCCAACCTCATCAAGGGCAAAAGTGAGCGGGCTCTGAATGACAACCAGTGGCACAACGTGGTCATCACCCGCGACAACAGCAACACCCACACACTCAAAGTAGATGCTACAGCCACGAGTCAGAGCATCAACGGTGCCAAGAACCTTGACCTGAAAGGTATGCACACGCAGGACATGCTAACTGTTACCATATGCCAGATTCTAATTTGTTTTGTGTTGATGTCCTATTCCAATACAGCTAAATAGCAAGTCATGCTTTATTTATTTACTTATTCATTCATTCATTCATTTGTTTGTTTATTTATTACCCCCGCCAAGGAGGTTATGTTTTCGGTGCCATTTGTCTGTTTTGTCTGTCTGTTAATAGGACGAATCAGCGTGACGTCACTGCCACCCAAATATGCGTAACCCTGCGGCAGTTAACTAGTATGAGTATCATAGTATCAGTGTTAAGCTGAGAAAAAGCCAGCACTCCAAATGTCCTTTCAAAGGTTTTAATCGTTCCTCAAACCAGGAAGCAGCAACGAACGTTTCAGCCAAAACGTCCAGGCCATGTGAACCTCATGTGTAGTATGATGGCACATGGTAGTTTCTGACCAGTTGAGGGTAAGTTCTTGAAGCAAATGCACTCCAATGTTCTCCGTATGTTCTCCACCCATCAGGTGACCTGTTCATCGCGGGACTGGGCCCCGGCATGTACGGCAGCCTCCCCAAGCTGGTGGCCTCCAGGGAAGGCTTCCAGGGCTGCCTGGCCTCGGTGGACCTCAACGGCCGCCTGCCGGACCTCCTCAGTGATGCGCTGTTCCGCAGTGGGCAGATCGAGCGTGGATGCGAAGGTACACCCTCCCTCAAAACCATGTCTGACTCAGACTCCAGCTACAAGCCAAACTACAAAAACTTCAACTCCAGGTCCAACTCCAGCTCAGGGGGGCCGTTCTTCCTGCTCAATGCAAACAGTAGCTCCGTGTCCCTGCATCCATACGGCGGCACATCCATCTTATTAACTGTGCTGGTCGCCTCACTCACCCACTGCTAACACCTCCATCACCTAAACCTATATCGGCCACATTGGTCGCTTATTGATGATGCCGTCGCCATCATCAACATCATCATCAGACCAGTTTATGCCAGTGCAGTAACACAAATACTGTCAGCTTTTTATCTGTTGTCATTCATTTTCATGTCTTTCAGATTTTTTTTTATCATTGAATGTTAATATTCTTAGATCATGGTGTTAAGAACAGAACAGGGCACCTGGGTTGTGTTGCAGGAGTGCACCCTGTGTTACCTCCAGCTTGGTCAACCGTTCCCACAGACTCAATTGGCCGTGTCTGCGGGTGGGAAGCCGGATTAAGGGTATGTCTCCTGGTCGCTGCACTAGTGCCTCCTCTGGTTGGTCGGCGGCACCTGTTCCTGGGGAGGGGAACTGGGGGGAATAGGGTGATCCTCCCACGCTCTACATCCTGCCGGTGAAATGCCTCACTGTCAGGTGAAAAGAAGTGGCTGCACATGTATCGGAGGAAGCATGTGCTAGTCTACGGCTCTCCCCAGATTGGCAGAGGGGGTGGAGCAACCCCCGGCAGAGCAGGGGAAATTGGCCAAGTACAATTGGGGAGAAAATGGGGAGAAAATATGGAGAGAGAGAGAAAGATAAAACACAACAAACCTCCTCATTGCTAGCTGGTTCAGGCTTGTTGCTTACAAAGACACTTTATAGATTTGATTGTACAGGTACACTGTATATTCACATACTGAAGCACTAGCAGCAAACTTCTATGTTTAAACCTGCAAAACATTGAACTACAGGAAGAATTTTAAAAAGCACTCTGAAAGTACCAAGAAAAATCTATAGATCTGATCATTTAAAACTACATCTGCAGTTGTACAGTGACAATAGAAAACCGTATCAGGCCATATTTGGAGCCCTGTCAGCAAGGTTCCATGCAGTATGTACACAAAGCAAAAATTGCCAAAGGATTTAATTTGTTTTGTGTTGATTTCCAATTGTCCATGCATATACTGTATGTAGCTACATAGATGGGCTGTTGAAACATTTTGCACTAACAGCAGATTTTATTGTGGACAAAATGTTTCCATCCTCCTGTGCATAATCATGCATTCTTTTGCTCTATTTTTTCCATAAGGTTATGGGCCAACTGCCACAACCTGTTCCTGTTTGCATGTAAATCATTTTCTGTACAGCTCAATTTTTGTTCTCTTGTGAATGTTTCTGCTTACCACATCATTGAGTGTATATGTTTCTGTTTCTTTATACTTTTCCTTTTGTTAAGTTAGAAAGCCCCATGATAGAGCTAACAATGTGTTACTTCACTTCAGTCCAGTAGCATGTATCACTGCAGAAAGCACTAGTATATGTATGGTATGTCTACTGTATGTGCTGCAAGAAAAGAATGGTGGATTGATTGATTTTTCAAAATAAAATATCAATCACAGCAGTCCATTGGTCTCGTCTAGTATCGTGTCCATGGCGTTCTAATATTTCATTTTTATGTTTGCCAGGGTTCCCACACCTTCTTAAACACAACAGACTTCTTAAGGACTTTCTAGCCCAAATGATCTCAAGTTAAAGGACCCAACATGTTCCTGTTCCAGATACAGATCAAGGTTAATGACTGTTACAACACTGAGAATCTTTATAATGAGAACTAGCAGGCTTTACAGAAGCTCACAGACAACGAGTACAAACAAAAAGTATATACATTCAAGCACTTTAAATGGCCCATGTCTATATCTATTTTCAAACACTTTCAAGGTCTTGATTCTTTCTGAAATTCACAAACTTTCAAGGATTTCAAGGACATGTGGGAACCCTGGGTTGCCTGTATGTTTTTCCCCACTGTATGTTGATTGGTTGCTGTCATGGGGATTATGTTGCCATGTACTACTTGCATTTCATTACAAGCTCCCATCACATCCAATTCATTTGTAGCATGAGAATGATTGGTACCCATAAACGATTATTGAGTTGGCAGCCTGCAGGTTGGTGCAATACACTTAAACAGTCACTAGATGGTAATAGTGTAATACTGTTGGTACACTTAAAGAGGTAACAGTAGAGTACACTGTTCCTCATGTCACTATATTAAAGGCAAGACATCGAACCAGAAACAAAAGAATGGAAAAGAAGAAGAAGCTATTCTTGACCCTATTCACCATTAACTATTTGCTTATTAGCCTGCATTTTAGTAGCATATTGGCTGTTTATTAGTCAGTATAAAGCAATAACTTCCTATAATTAGCATACTGCTTCTTGATAGTAAGTAAGGAATTGTATAAATTATTATCTTAATATGCTTTGCTAACTATGGACACTAAAACATTATTAAGATTAAGATGGGTAAGTGAATAAGTAGTAATTAGGAGGTTATTGAGGGAAAACTCTTAGGTAATGGCATAGTAGTTGTAGAATAGATCATACAGAATAAGGCATTAATAAGTGCTTTATAATGACTAATATACAAATATGCTACTAATAGGGATGCTCACAATTAATCGAAGCTCGATTACTCGCTCGTTAAGGATTTACTCTTATAACGGTGTTTTCAAATCATTTTTCAATGATCCTCTAGAGAAGGCGCAATGATATCACTGTAACAGACTGTTCAGTGTGTATGCGAGGCTCTGTGTATGTCCCCTCAGAGTTGCCGTAGAACAGGAAGTGGGGGACTTATGTTGTGGTTGACGATTGTTGGTTGCGATTCGAAATAACTCTCTCCCACACCACAAATGCGTGCCCAGCGATTTCATGAACCAACTGAATTACTCTTGATAGCAGACATTGAAATGAATTATTAGTGTATTAACGCCAATGAAAACGTAACACAAGCTTTTAACACACAATCGATTTTTAAACATTTATTTCAAAACATCATTGTAAAATTCAGGCCTTTAGCCAAAGCTTCAATAACAGAGCTCAGCTGACAGTTTAACCTGCAAATGAAAACTATAAAAAATATAAAATTAAAAATACAATAGGCTACAGCACATAGGCCTAGCCCCCCCCTTGTTCCAGGCCAGTGAAGTCCCAACAATCTACAAAAACATGCAATAATATAAAATCATAGATACAAAGTTGAATCATACACAATAAATAAAACCAAAAGTAAAAGGTTAGCCTTCCCAATGGCCAGCAGCATCTGTTATTCTGGCCTCATAATAAGCACTGAGGCGGGTGGTCAGAAAGCCAAATAACATTAAAATACATTGTATGCTTTGGTGCGATGTAGGATTTTGTTTTTCAATATCCTCGTTGCAGCCTCGCTTGGTGTTGTTGCTTCTCACAGGAATGGTGTCCCTGTAACAGAGAGCCCAACAGTCTGGGCACCTTTTTGTCATGGGGGCGTAAACCACGGAACCAGAATGAACACCGGAATAACGTGCGCCAAAAAACTTATTTGTTGCCGTTAGCTTGATGTCTCTTTCCTCGATTAATTGTCTGATGCAAAGCTCCTGTATTGGCTTAAAAGATGTGAGATTGTGAATCCGCAATGTTTCTACAAGAACTTCTTCAAAAAGTTCGTTCGGTACGTCCATCTTTTGTTTTGTTGTTTGCCGTTCTGATACTTCTGTCAAATTGTCAAGTTAACGTAAAAGTTGACGAGCTAGAAATGCTGCCAGTGCCCTTCCTGTCTAGGGCGGGCTCTAGGCCGGAACCAGGTAGGGTGACAAATCAATTGTGAACGGAAGCCAGGCTCGAGGTTAGCCCAACATGAGCATGAGCACCTGGCCAAACCCTAACCTCGCGTCACCAGGCTCTTCTCGGCGAGAAAGAGCCTGGCTCCCGCCCACAATTGATTTTGTCACCCTACTAGAGCCCGCCCTAGACCGGATGGCAGCGTTTCTAGCTCGTCAACTTTCACTTAACTTGACAATTTGACCCAAGTATCAGAATCCTCTTTCACCGTTTTGACCGGTGTGTCAGGCGGTGGTGGCGGAGATGCCATATTGCATGAACGTTTTGTTTTATGTAACGCTAGCTTTGTTTTGATCAGACTCTAGTTTAGGTAACATCACCGCGTCAAGCTAACGGCAACAAAGACGTTGTTAGGTGCATTGCCATCCGGTGTTAATTCTGGGTCCGGGGTTTACGCCCCCATGACAAAAAGCGGGGTGGAAGGTGCCCAGACTAGCCAAACCCTGGCGCTTGACTGCTGCGTAGGCGGGCACAGGGCGTGGTTTTTGCGTAACCTATGTGCGATTCGAAATAACGCGTGGTTGACACATGGGTTGACAGCATGACAGTCTAGCCGAGAAGAGCCTGGTGACACGAGGTTAGCATGACAGAGCCGTGACTAGTGTGCTAACGCTAGGCGCTAGCTGTCTGAGAATACACGTGGACGCGTGTTATAACGTTACAGCCTGACTCTCGTTTGTTGTTTTATTAACAAAGTGTACGTAATAGGCGGACCCGGACACTCGGCTACATCACTATAGCCCTTTTCAGACAAGTCATAAGATGCTCTACTTGAACAATGTTCATTGGGATGCTAGTCTCACCTGGACGAGCTGAGCAACTCGGCCATCGGCATCACGCGACGCTGCAGCAGAAAGTAAACAGTCTGCGTGGGTAAGTGAGCCGCGGCGCAAATGTTGACATGTCTAAAAGTTATGCCTCTACGTATTTATGTGTTTCATAGCGTAGGCTATATGCTATGCAATGCTGTGAGAAATATACTTGCCATCCAGAAATGCGGAACCCCGCGGCAGTTAATAGTATGAGTTGTGCCAAACAAACGTTAATATCTCAAAAATTATACATGACATCCCTTATATTTTGACATTCTGAGTGAGAGCAGAGCCCTGTACTACGAAACTAGTTTAACAGATCCGCGATAAGTCCCTTTGATCTGGTTTGACTGAACAGGATCAAAGCTATCTAGTTAACTGATACTACGACGCTGTTTTTTTACTAGGTAAGTGGACCTGGGATCTGCCTGTGCACGCGCACGTTTTTCGCTCGTGCACAGGCGCGCGTCCACGCGAAAGAGGTGCGCTGGCCAATCACATTATGAACAGCTGAGTTGATCCACGCCCACACCCATTTCCACACCCATTTCCTCGTTCCATGAAAGCCAGTGCATGATCAGAGTTTTAGCGGATATTTAATGTATCCGCGATTTAATGTCAGAATGAAAATCCGCGTTGGATAGTCTGCTGAAGGGCTGTCTAAAGCAGCAGCTTGTATTCACATCAGTCATTTGATTTACTTTGATCAGCGATTTCTGTCTCCTACAGCTTTGTGCGAGTGTAAATGTACATTAAATGTGTAATCTCAGTCTATAAATTTCCACAATCTGTAAGCCTATTTAGACCATAGATTTAGAAAGCATGCTCAATGAATAATGATCTCTATCACTCATTATGTGTGTGTGGTTGCACTGATCGAATAATTCATATATAGGCTATAATAATGATATCCTAATATAAAAGAGAAAACTGCTGGACTGAATTGAGACGATGCGGGCATACTTTTCATTGATAAAAACTAGCCGATTTTTGCTCATATATTGGCATACAGCCTACAGGACACAGTTCCAGCTGAAACATTCAAGAAGCCTGCATATTTAGTATTGGGGCTATCCCATATTTATCCCATCTATATTATATGTACCCAGCGAGCACAAAACGTTTTTTCAACGTTGATTTTTAGTTGAAATCTGGGTGATATTGGGTTTGAACGTCTAAGACCTAATTTCACCCTCTTTTCAACCGGCTAAAATGCGGTTACAACGTCAACGTGTAAAAAAACACAATTTGGTGCATCATATTGTTAAAACATTTGTTGTAGCTTGGAATAGAGGCAATATTGATAGTGTGTGAATTGGCATTTGTCCATTTTATTGTGTAACTGAGAGTTGAAATCTGGTCTATACGAAAACTACATTTCAACGCATTTTATGTCACATGAAATATCATAAATATGGGACTATATAGGCTATGTGGTGCCAGCAAAAAGCTTCCAGGACACAACTATGGTTAATAGTTTAGCGCAATACTATAAAATAATGAATTCAGTTCCTGCAACAACGCAGTAACGCAAGTACTTACTTGCTAGCTATACTAACCGTGACTGACTAGACTAGACCAAAGCAAGTCTGCACCGGTCTGCACCAAGTGCGGAACGAGGTGCTCTGGGCACGCTATGTTATTGTACAGACTGTATACGAGGCTCTGTGTACCTCCTCAGTCTCTGGTGTTAAATGAAGTTAACCTCTGAAGCCATAGGCTACAGCCTATAGACAACACACACACACAACATAATTTTAGTCTGTTACATTAATATAATAGTCTCGTACACACATCACATAAAATAACTTGTCCTCCGATGTCGACAATCATGTAGTCTACAAGTTGTGTGCGAGATAGAGTATATATGTGCCCAGCTCTCTACAGAGTATAAGAAAATATATAGCTCAGCGCATAGAGCGGACTGGCTTGAATGTGGGGAAGCGGGGTTCGAATCCCGTGTGCGCTGCTGAATTTTTAATTTAATTTCCTGGTGAAATATGGTCTAAATCTGAACGTTCAATAAACGTCTGCAAATAGTGGGTGAAAAAACTTTCACTTTCAAACCTTCCTTGCACGTTTTTTCAACGTTGACCCTAAACGTTTTTTAAACGTCTTTTCAACCGAAAAATGCTCGCTGGGTAGGCCTATAGGCTTTTCTGGCATGTAGGAGAATATCACCCTCACTCCATTTGAGGCTCCGTTGATATGCGCTGCGGTGATTAATAGTGATCATATTTCTCCACGCATAGTTGAGCTGTTAAGACATAAAGTGGTAAGTAGGCTTAATTTAATTATGTAGCCTACAGAGCCACAAATGTTTTTCTTGTTATATTCTCAGTTGACTGCAATCTATTTTTCATATGGCGATCTTATATGAACGGTGAGTGACTCCAGAGAGCCGATTATATGGGTCTGTCATGGATTTTGATCTTATCCTCTGAAGCTAACCTGGTCGCGACCAGGTTAGCTTTGCAGCGTCAGTTGCCATGGTGATTGAAAGTTAACTTGCTTTGTAGTACGGCTAAACCAGGTTTAAACTCAAACTTACTCGGATAAGGCATTAAACTAGCTTCGTAGTACAGGGCTCTGAAGTAGTTCAAGAGTTTGATGTATAATATATGCATGTCGCAGGATAAATCTGGGTGGGGAAAGTGAAAAGGCAGCGCTTGCCCCTCCCTCATTACCACCACTGAGGTGCCCTTGAGCAAGGCCCTTAACCCCAACTGCTCCAGTGGAGCTGCTCAGTGGCCAGCAGATCAGACTGTGGTTGTACTGGTCAGCTTCCAGGTGTGAATGTGTGCGTGAATGTAAACAGGGCACTCCTGAAAAAGACAGCATTGCTCTCAGTGAGACTCCCCCTGTATAAATAAAGGTAAAGGTAAAAAAAAAAAAAAAGTTGTGTGAACTGTGCAGTTTTTTAAATGTAAACAGAGTTAACTGGCTAGAGTCAGCCACTCAAGGCTTGCGCCTCTTCGGCTCCATAGGGTTCATTGCCGTTGCCACCCAGTGGTTTGTTTACCAAAATGCTGCTCGGCTGATCCCTCAAATAAAGGTTTTATTAAGAAAAAAACGCATTTGGTATAGGGATGTCGAAAATCATAATTTTTCTTGACCGACAACCGACACTCATTAGCCGACAACTGTCGGTTAACCGAGAAGATTAAAATGCGCTATTTTACTGTCTGCCCCATTAAACCATTAGGCTACGAAATGCTAGATTTTTTTTCAGTAGAAAGCGTTTATTTTTTACATCTACAAGCAGAAAAAAACACATTAACAAAACGAGAAGACAAGTTGAACCCTCCAGCCATCTAAACAAAAGCATTCCTCGGATAGGCTATACTGCTGGCATTGCATATTAAGGGCACGTCAATTGACACGCAGCCGCCCCGTGAAGTAGTGTTTGAGCGGACGACAGCCCAGGCTGCAGGGCGCACTGGCAAAGTGCGCAGCATCACTACAGTATCTTCTCTTTTAGCAATAGTCTCACTAATCCCACAGTGGTTTACCTGCTTTTGAGATCTGCAAAAAATAGTTTGCTTCTGTCTCACCCGTTCGCTCTCTCTCTTCACACACGCGGCGAGGGCTGTGCTCTCTGTGCCTGGCAGGGCTTCACAACATTATAAAAACGAGTCCGCACTCCGCACGCAGTCTCTTCTTAAACAATTTATCCGAACTGCCATGTGTTGGACAGTAACGTTAACGTTAATTGATACTTTTCAATCGTCAATTCGACCGCTTCATGTCATTTTTGTAACACGGTAAAAACTACTCTTTCATCATTGAGTGCGAGCGTATGCATGCGTGTGCCTGGTGAATAAGAGGGAGGGAGAGAGTTGCCAGCCGCAGCAAGCACGCCACGCACACGCACATGCAAGATGTGTGTCCCGGCCGAATGAGAAAAAGTAGGCTAATGACAGCACACACGGAGTTAACAAAACTATAGAACATGTATGAGCTGATTGTTTCGCTGGGTGTGTTAATCATTCTGAAGTGGTCACAGAGCACATCTGAGCTGTGTGCTCAGACAGGAGCAGCAGAGGGGCGGGGCAGTCAGTGCGCTCACTTCACTGTGACTCTGTGGCTGCAGCAGGTGTTCAGCTGTGTGTGTGCTTCGCTGCGGAATGCGTTTGATCAGACATCGGGTAGATAAAATCAACATGAACCATGTGTTTATTTCCAAATCTAGCTTGATTAATACTTGCCCCATCGTTTAATATACTTATGTTACATTGCTGACCACGAATGAGGGGGGGGAATCGCCACATTGGCAACACTGTTATATGCAAATTAACATGGAAATTGACCGTTTAACCGACATGCTTAACCGACCAAAGACGTTCTCGGCGGTTAACCGGTTAACGGTTAACCGTCGACATCCCTAATTTGGTATGGTTTGGATTTTTTAATTACAATTAGTCGATTGATTGCTTGTTAACATTACCAATGATGAGTTTGGAATTTTTGGAAAATGTGCATCCCTAGCCACTAATATGCATGCTAATAAGAAACTAGTTAATGGTGAATATGCGTACCCTAATATAAAGTTTTACCAAATTTTGTTTTGTTTGAGTGGGTACGTTTAAAGTTATTAGGCTACAGTTTTCAAAAATCCATCCGTCTTTTCCAGGTTCAGACTACATCCAGGAAACTAGCTACTTGGTCCTGATTGGCTCCCCTCATGAAAGAATGACTGAAGTCCTTCCAATCAGGTTTACCGTAGTTCATTCCAGAGCCGTATAGATAGAAGAGTCCCGACATCTCCATTCACTCCAATGGACCAGTTTTTTACTCTCAAGAGTTCCAGGAAGTAAGGTCCTGGATTAAGCAGCACTGTCGAGTTGCAGCAAAATAGACAGTTTGTGTTGTACTTTGAAAGGGTTTTTCATCCCTTGAATCAAATTGTACATTATCAGCTTTATTTTAGCATGCAAAAATAAAGCATGGCATGGTGGCTCAGTGGTAGAGCTGTCGCCTCACAGCTAGAAGGTCCTGGGTTCGATTGTCACCTGGGACGCTGTGAGCGCTGAAGGAATGCGTGCCCATCCGCATGTCCTCGAGTGCCCACCGCCCTTTCTGTGTGGAGTTTGCATGTTCTCCCCATGCCCCCTGGGCGTTTCCTTCATATAGGAACCCCTCACCAAAACATGCAATATCCTAATGTTGCTAATGTGGTGCCTCCTCTGGTCGTTCGGAGGGAGGGGAACTGGTTGGAATAGCGTGAACCTCCCACGTGCTATGTCCTACCGGTGAAGCTTCCCCTGTCAGGTGCAAATAAGCGGCTGGCTAACTGCCCATGTCTCACTGCCGATCTTCGGGAAAAGACTAAAGACATACCTTTTCAGGCTCCATCTGGGCCCTTCTTGATCTAACTTCGTCTCTCTCTTTATAAAAAAAAAAAAAACTAACCTAAACTTGTACCACTGTTCCTTCAGAAGTTGTAGTTATTATCATAGACTGTGCTCCATAGTTGATTGCTCTATTGCTGACAAAAATGTGTTATTGTAAGTCGCTTTGGATAAAAGCGTCTGCCAAATGATGTAATGTAATGTAATGATAAATAAAACAATTTGAAATAAAATTATCTTAAAAAAATAAAACATTTTGAGACCCAAACATGTAAAAAAGAAACACCAGACAAAAAGAAACTGCACTGTGTTACAGCACATAGAAGATGGCTCAGAGTGCAAAGTTAGTTGTCTGTCCAGGAATACAATGATACACCCGTTTATTTATTTTGTAGTGACAGATGGCCTTAAACGTCGGGATGGGTACCGTTCACATTTGAACCGATACCGGTACGATACCGGTACCTGGAATTTGGTACGGTACCCAAAACGGTACCATTTTCGGTACTTTACACACTCTTAATAACAAAAAAAATTACAGTTGTAAAAGAAAAAAGTCCAAACTTCTCAATTTCAACATTGTTCTTTATTTAGCACATTATGTATTTAGCACCAGACAAAATAAAACTCCTCCCTACCTCCCCCGTCCCAAACCAAAAGTTGTAGCAGCAAGGTTAGTTTAGTGGGGTTGGGGAAATGGGGGGAATAGTACTTAGGGACAACTGATGTCCAACACAGCTTCCAGCAGGGCCTGGTCTTCATCTTCAAAGAGCTCCCCAAGTGCTGAAAGTTTCTTCTGCTTATTGAGTGGTATCTGAAAATAAAAAAAGGCATCGTGATTCATCAAGCATTATTTGTGTTATCAATAGAAAGAAGTGTCAGTGCTATGCACATCTTAATAGAAATGACAATTGAATTTATTGTTAGTAACATAGCTTAGGCTACACTATGAATAACACACCCATTATCACTCGTCATTATGCAAAATAATAATTTACCTGAACCATATCCATCGCTGAGAAGAGGGTGAATCGTGTCTCCTCCTGTGCGGCTGTCACTGGCACATGGTTACCTAGCAATGAAAGAAAGAGTGCAACGTTAACGTTAACACGTCTCACGGTCAGTGATACGAGCTGATGATAATTATTATAGAACGTTAACAACGCTAAGCTATAAAGCTAACTCAGCCAAGAAGACAGTGAAAAGCCCTGTTATCTAACAACCACAACGGCAGTGAAACAACTTATCCAGCTAATGCTAGCTAATTAAATAACGTTACCTGATGTTGTAGAAGTCGATGCCTCTCTCAAGTTTCGTCATCATCTTCCTCCAAGACTTCAGCTAACGTTACAGCTGGCGAGCTGAGGAGGTGCTGCTAACGTTAGCTGCTGTGCGGTGTCTGCTTCATTCACTCAGGCTATCTAACACGTTACAGTCTTCAGCATTTAGCTAAATATATCTTGTGTTTGACCATGCTTCCTCAAGTTTGAGGTGTTTCCCTAGTCAGCTTTGCAATTCACATCACAAATGTTGCAGCCAGTGTTGTCTGAGTCTATCTTGGTAAAGTGTAGCCACAGCTTTCGGCTGGTCCTGTTTTGCTTTCAGGACCTTCAGGTAGAGTGACGTACTGACGTAACGCGCTCTCGCGTGTTGCCTTAAGGTTCCGTCGGAATTTCTATTTTACCCACTCTCTTTCTATTACTCAGAAGCATTCAAGTACCGAAATTTGGTACCGTTCGTTTTTATGTGAACTGGTACGGGGCAGTACCGATGTAATTCGGGCGGGGCCTGTAAAAGTACAGAGTTCGGTACCCATCCCTACTTAAACGGCACACTCACGTGACGCTTCTTGAGAGAGAGGCGAGGTAACGTGCATCTGCAGACTTTATCGAGGGACCATGAAGGCGTCATGTGACAGGCTAGCTAGGAGCCTGGAGGTGCTGCTGCTGGCAGCTGCAACAGTGTTTTCTCTGCTATCAACCTTGTTAATCTCGTTATATTCTTCATCACAGCGGGTCATTACTCACTGTGCACTTAAATCTGCACTAGTTCTGCATAAGCACCTGCAGCTCTCTCCTTATTTTACTGACGTTCTCACTAATCACACGGCTGTTAACATGCTTTTCTGAACGGCTAGCTAGTTATTAGCATAGCTCGCTGTTCATGGATGTTCTCGCTCTCCCTCGGTAAAATGTTATGTTTGTGAACCTTGCTGCGCATAACATTACTTATTTGCGGGAGTCCATGGGAGAAGTCTCCCGCTAGTGTTGATGCCCAGTGTGATGGCAGAGAAACGTGTGTTTGCTGCGTCGCGTGTAACGTTAGTTTAGAGGAGGCACACACACACACACAAAGACGTGAAAAAAAATAATAATCACACACTTTTGCGGTTATGTAATCGCACGTGCTGACATTGCGATTGCGATTAGATTAATCGTGCAGCACTAGTGTGCTGTATTCCAATACCTTCCAGGTGAGTTTCAATGAAGAGCATAAAGAGGCTACAGATCATTCCATGTCAAGTTTAGGATCAAAAAAGATGTGTAACATGGGGACACCAAAGTCAAGGAAGAATAATGCAGAAAACAATCAGACGTACAATGATGCACACTTCACTTCACTGGCAGCCCCCTCATTTATATAGACTTTATTATTATTTATATAGACTTCACTTCACTGGCAGCCCCCTCATTTATATAGACTTTATTATTATTTATATAGACTTCACTTCACTGGCAGCCCCCTCATTTAAATAGACTGTATTATTATTTATATAGACTTCACTTCACTGGCAGCCCCCTCATTTATATAGACTTTATTATTATTTATATAGACTTCACTTCACTTCACTGGCAGCCCCCTCATTTAAATAGACTGTATTATTATTTATATAGACTTCACTTCACTGGCAGCCCCCTCATTTATATAGACTTTATTATTATTTATATAGACTTCACTTCACTGGCAGCCCCCTCATTTAAATAGACTGTATTATTATTTATATAGACTTCACTTCACTGGCAGCCCCCTCATTTATATAGACTGTTTTATTATTTATATAGACTTCACTTCACTTCACTGGCAGCCCCCTCATTTAAATAGACTTTATTATTATTTATATAGACTTCACTTCACTGGCAGCCCCCTCATTTAAATAGACTGTATTATTATTTATATAGACTTCACTTCACTGGCAGCCCCCTCATTTAAATAGACTGTATTATTATTTATATAGACGTCACTTCACTGGCAGCCCCCTCATTTAAATAGACTGTATTATTATTTATATAGACTTCACTTCACTGGCAGCCCCCTCATTTAAATAGACTGTATTATTATTTATATAGACTTCACTTCACTGGCAGCCCCCTCATTTAAATAGATTTTTTTTTTTTTTTTAGAGACCAGCAATATCGACATACATGTTAACATACATTGTGTCTCATACATTTTTTTTTTCTTTTTTCCCTCAACCCTCCCGCCCTAGCCCATCAGGTTCAATAATGCGGTGGCATGTTTAGAATTTCAGAAGACATGAAAACAAAGTAATATATAAACAGAAAACAAAAAACAACAACCAACAACGACAAAAGCAATAATAGTGACAATATCAAAACAGAAAACAACAAACAAAACCAAACAAAACAAAACAGAACAAAAACAAAACATTACCAATGTTCTCAGTAGTACTGTTCACAGTTCCCTACACCTATGGAGACTGGTTGAGGCCTGGTGAGGACCGGTGGCGGACAGTAAATAGACTTTATTATTATTTATATAGACTTCACTTCACCCCATTTAAATAGACTGTATTATTATTTATATAGACTTCACTTCACTGGCAGCCCCCTCATTTAAATAGACTGTATTATTATTTATATAGACTTCACTTCACTGGCAGCCCCCTCATTTAAATAGACTGTATTATTATTTATATAGACTTCACTTCACTGGCAGCCCCCTCATTTATATAGACTTTATTATTATTTATATAGACTTCACTTCACTGGCAGCCCCCTCATTTAAATAGACTTTATTATTATTTATATAGACTTCACTTCACTGGCAGCCCCCTCATTTAAATAGACTGTATTATTATTTATATAGACTTCACTTCACTGGCAGCCCCCTCATTTAAATAGACTGTATTATTATTTATATAGACTTCACTTGACTGGCAGCCCCCTCATTTATATAGACTGTATTATTATTTATATAGACTTCACTTCACTGGCAGCCCCCTCATTTATATAGACTGTATTATTATTTATATAGACTTCACTTCACTGGCAGCCCCCTCATCTAAATAGACTGTATTATTATTTATATAGACTTCACTTCACTGGCAGCCCCCTCATTTAAATAGACTGTATTATTATTTATATAGACTTCACTTCACTGGCAGCCCCCTCATTTATATAGACTGTATTATTATTTATATAGACTTCACTTCACTGGCAGCCCCCTCATTTAAATAGACTGTATTATTATTTATATAGACTTCACTTCACTGGCAGCCCCCTCATTTAAATTTGGACTGGCCTACTTCACCACAATGAATTCAGCATGTGTGCCAATACTGAATTCACTGACTTATTTTACTGTATTGTGTTCTTTCTTTTTTCAATTCAAACATTACCTGCCAAGAACCAACATCCTTAAAACAGAGTTTTGAAAGGCAACACCCCGAGTAAAGATTAAAATGTCTGGCAAAAATATTGTAATCCTTTAACACCCAGTGGCTCATAGAGTTTGACATGGAAGTTAAGAGGTTATGTGTTCAATCCTGAGGCCTGACATTTTAAAAGCCAACATCCTGAAGAAAGATTCCAAAACTCAGAGACAACATGTTTGGAAGTGTACTAACCCAGTGTCTTACAGGTTTGGACAGCTAAGCATTCGAGGTTGTGGGTTCAATCTTACCCCGCTAGCCGGGCGCTTCTCGCTCATACGGAGCACATTAGCGCCCGGCGAACGTCACGCATTTCCCATTTTACACTGTGCCATTTTCACGTCTAGGTCTAAATGCTGGCTCCTACCTGAGCCTTCACGTGAAGTGAAGACGCTATCCGATGTAAAACATCCTCTTCTTTTAATGACACCTAGTTGTTGCATCCAAATTGTTGCATAAAATCCACTTTTCTGTCTTTCAAAAACCGAAAAGCATTTATCTGGAGCACCTCGAGCAACCCGGAAGTCGCTGTTCCGGGTTGCTTCAGATCAGAGAAGAAGAAGAAGCGGTGCTCCAGATAAATGCTTTTCGGTTTTTGAAAGACAGAAAAGTGGATTTTATGCAACAATTTGGATGCAACAACTAGGTGTCATTAAAAGAAGAGGATTAGCGTCTTCACTTCACGTGAAGACTCAGGTATCATCTCATGAACATCACAAGTAAAGATTGTAAAGCTTTGACAGAAGGGCTCTGAAGCTTTAAGACCCAGTGGCTCATGGAGGTGGAAGGCTGTCTGAAATGGGGGTGGGGGGTGGGGGGCATTGATGCCCTCCATCATTGGTTGAGGGATGCCGGCCTAACTGTAGGCTCAGAGATGGGAAGTAACTAAGTACAAATACTTCATTACTGTACTTGAGTAGGATTTTCAGGTATCTGTACTATCTGTACTTTTTACTTTTACTCCCTACAATTTAACATAAATATCTGTACTTTCTAGTCCTTACATTTTCAAAACAGGCTAGTTACTTTAGTTTTAATGCACGACAGACACATAAGTGACACGGACTGGTTTTTCACTACAAACTCGCCAGGTTCAAATCGTGCAATTTGAGGTGAAAGGTTGTTTTTCGTTTTTTTCCATTAGTACACAAAGAAGCGGATGACACATAAAATGGAGTCGTTTTAGAATCAGTAAATAGTAGGGGTGTCACAGTATATCGTCCCACGAAATTTCGCGATAGCAAAACGTCACGATATGTATCGTTGAGATGAAATCTCATATCGCGATTTTTTTTTTTTTTTTTTTTTTTTTTTCCAAAAATAGACTAAGAAACGTCTTTGTTTGTTGAAGTTCAATGTGTGGAAAGTAGTTCAGTTGAACAAGTCTCTGAAGAGACACATGATAAGTTATACAGGAGAGAAACCATTCAATTGAGTTTCTGGCAAAACTGTTTATTGACAGGAAAAACTGAAGATGCATAAAAAATAGACTAAGAAAAGTCTTGTTGTTTGAGTTTGAAGAAAAACTGAAGATGCATAATGAGAATTTATACTGCTGAGAAACCTTTTAGTTCAAAGTAAATCTAAGTGACTGTGTAACTCATTCTATTTCAAGATAAGCCTTATCTCCAATCTCATGTTTTTTCTAGTTGTTATTGTAATAACAATTTCCCACAACAGCATGTTTTGTATTTGTGCATTTCAAATAAAATACTACTTTTCCAGTCATATATTGTCATTATTCAAGTTTAAAAAAATATTGTTAAAATCGTATCGTATCGTATCGTTATCGTGAACCCAGTATCGTGATACGTATCGTATCGTGAACTGAGTGTATCGTGACACCCCTAGTAAATAGTTATATTTTGTAAGATAAAAACTGACTCTGAAAGAGAAATTACTTCTCTCTGGACTTGGTATTAATTTGCATGCAGCGTTTCACTGGCTAATGTCTGCTATTGTTTCGAGTTTCGGCCAATGAGCCACATCAATAGAATCCAGCATGTTGTTAGATGCGGGCGGGGTGCAAAGCTCTGTTTACAAGTGACAACATGGAGAGCCACTGAGGACAGTCTGTGTGGATTAAAATGATTGAAACTTTATCTGCGAGACGAGTGCAGTCACGGCCGATGTTGTGTGATGTGCGAAGGTTGTTGGTTCAATCCCAGCCTTAGGCAATGGCTTAAGAGATGTCCACATTATAAGCTGCAGCAGTGATCCTTCTTTATCATCACCAGTAGTTTGAACACTGATAGAAATAAGCTGATGAAGGAGACTAGTCAGTCCCTGACTCTAGCTCAACTCACTGGTACAAATCTCACCTGTCTCACTCTTTATGCTGTGTGTTATTGTCAGTGTGAACACAGTGT